>NC_142033.1:88906052-89059029 GCF_982192425.1 Myodes glareolus
TGACGCCCTCACACAGACACACATGCAGGTAAAACACCATTGCACCCAGAATAAATCTTTTTAAAAAAAACTTCTCGGGTCTGGAGAGATGGCTCAGAGGTTAAGAGCATTGCCTGCTCTTCCAAAGGTCCTGAGTTCAATTCCCAGCAACCACAGGGTGGCTCACAACCATCTGTAATGGAGTCTGGTGCATTCTTCTGGTATGCAGGTATACACTCAGACACAATATTGTATACATAATAAATAAATAAATGTTTAAAAAAAACTTCTCATTAAAAAAAGAAAAGAACTTTCCTACACACACCTTTAATCTCAGCACTCAGGAGGCCTAAGCAAGCAGATTTCTGTGAGTTTGAGGCCAACCTGGTCTACAAACCGAGTTCCAGAACAGCCAAGACCGTGATACAGAGAAACCCTATCTTGAAAAACCAAAACCAAACCAAACACAAAACCTTCCTTCAGCGGTGGGCAGAAGCACTTTCATGCTCCTCTGAGGAGCTTGGCCTGACCTGTACTGCACGGGGCAGGCGTTCACCTGAGTGACAGAGCGCATGCGCAGCATTTACAAAGCCGAGGCTCAGTGCCCAGCAGTGGAAAAAATTTTTAAAAAAGAAAAAAAAAAAAGAAAAGAAAGATAAAAAGACTGGAGTAGGACCTTCGAGATATCTCAGAGGGCAAAGTTCTTGCCACACAAGCCTGGTGACCTGCGTCTGATCCCCAGAACCCACAAAAAGGTGGGGAAACCCTTCCCCACAAAACTGTCCTCTGACCTCTACGTGTGCGCCTCAGCACTTGCGTGTCCACACATACAACATCATGCAGACACACACACACACACACACACACATCTTTGAAGGGCTGAACAGAAACAACCCAGGCTCCCGTGGTGAGGGCTTCATCGAAGATTATTTCAAATCACCGGCATTTCGTGTAAACGCCTCCAATAGGAAAAGCGGGATGACTGCGTGTCCGGGTGGGGATGACCATCACTATCCTCCGCCAACAGTCGGGACAGCGACCTGCGCTGATCCGGAGCTGGGTATTTTTAGATGCCGTTACTGTACCTCCAGCTATTTTACAAGCTACATCTTGTGGACACTCTACAACTGGTAATAAGGAGGCGTGGGGGAAAGGTTAACATTCCTCTTTCCAGCTGTTTCCCTTCCCTCCGTCATTTTTGTCTCATTACCACTCCGCGAGACCCATAAATCTGTCACTCGGATCCAGGCTAAGTGACATCCTACAAAGAAGTTGCTAGTGTCTCTGAGAGACAAACCAAAATGGAACACTGGTTTCACAGCAGTGGGCATTTGAGAGCCTCGGGCCCCGCCGGGCACACACCGAGCAGCAAGTGCCCAGCTGTTCTCAGGCCAGCTGAGAGCTTTCTGCTCATCAGGGACCTGGGCTGTGTCGCCTGGGCCCTGACTCCCCATTCTCCTAATTGGGGCCTGGGAAGAAAAGGAGGTGGAGAGATTTGCAATTTTAAGACAAAAGCCACCCCATTAAATCTTAACAGATGTTTCTCAAGTTTAGAAGATTAAGAAAGATTTCAGCATCAAAAATCAAAGAAAATACCCCGTGACCTTAAAAAAGGGATAAAACACAAACCTCTAACAAACCCCAAGTCCACTCTGACAGCTATCTCCGACGCAATTGACGAGGTGCTATTGATGTTTGGATTAAACCATGCCTCTATGATCAAGTACTCAAACATGGGATAAAAGACGAGTATATTCTTTAATCCTGCCCGCTAATTTTGTCTAGGCCTGCAAAGCAACGAGTGTTGAACGAATGCTGAAAGTGGTTTTGCTTCTGTTTATTGACAAAGCTGTTTTTATTTCATTAATTGGCCACGTATCTTATCAGTATTTAAAGTAATACAAGGAAACCCCAGCACGGCCCTGAACTCCCTGCAGATGGCTACAACTTCCAACGCCACCAAAGGAAGAATCGACAGACGGGTCTCTTAAGTGAGGACGATGTGACGGAGGAAAAGAAGAAAAATATAATAGAGAAATTGGGCTCTGTCTTATTCTTCATCTTTTTTCTTTCTAACGTAACTATAAAATACCATTGGGAATTTTATTTTTTAGCCAGACAGTTTTTAAAAAAAAAATGGAGAAAAACTTTTTTTTTTTACTTACAAAGAAAAGGGTGAAGAGGCAATTAAGCCATTAATTACTCTCTTTGTCTAGAGATTTTTCAGCCCATCAAACTTGGCCTCTTCTGCCTTCATCAGAGGTAGAGCTCACTCTGCGTTACAGTAAGTACTCTTAACAAGACAGTCTTGTGTCTCAAAAGCATCTCTAGGAGGAATTTAGATGAAGATAAATTAAAATCACACTTAGCAGACCCCAGATTTGACAGCCACACAGCGCCCACTATCACCCAAGGTCTTCAAATAAACGAGGAGAGCAGACAAGCACCCTAGACAAATGGGCGCGCTAAGGCAAGGGCCCAGCATTTTGAGGCTTAAGAAACCGGAGACATATATCCAGCGAGACATCTCAGATCGGCCTGCAGAACATGACGTGGGGCATTTGCCTCTGCACCTCAACACCCACTGCGGTTCCGCTCCCAGAAGGCACCACTCTAAGATACACGGTCTGGGTTATGGGTGACGAGCAATACTTGAGGGAAGTTAATGGACTTTCCTGGAAAAAATGTGATTGTTTAAGAAAACAAACAAAAGAGACTATGCCGTGTGGCACTCCCTTGCCTTGTTTTCTCAAGACTATCAAGTTTCCTATTGCAGATGGGGAGGAAGCGTTCGTTTCCCAACTCTGAACGGCTCTCCTCCGCGGCAGCAAGACAAAGGGCAGCGCGCGGGCAGACGAACTTGCCTGTGAAGCAGCAACCAGGAAGACCCTTTGAAAGCCATTTTGGCAGCGAGACTCTGCTTACGAAAGTCCCTCTTTCTATCAGTTCCCAAAGGCTTGCCCAGGTCACACTTCTGGAGCCACACTGAGATTTGAACGATATGTTGGTTTCATCCTCTGAACACTTGCTCTTGGATCAGAGACTATGCAAGTACTCATTTAACAGCAACAGCTTTATTTTGGTGTGTTGCTATGGCATTTCAAAAACAAAACAAAGAAAACCACTGTTCGGTAATTGTGACAAAACTTCTTAGCCCCAGCACTGAGAATCAGGTCTAATTGTTCTGTAAACATTCTTTGATTTGTTTACCTCCACGTCAAATTAACCTCAGCTATGCCAGAGCAGACACTGGTTGGCTGTGATACACAGCATGCTACAAACTGTGCCCCAGACCTCAAATAACTACCAATTTAAATACACTCGTGTGTGTGTGTGTGTGTGTGTGTGTGTGTGTGTGTGTAGCATACCCCACATGTGAGATTAGAAATTAAAGTGTCCCTGAGGCGTGTGTTTGGATAACGTTTGCCCTCCCTCATTTGCTCTATAGCATAACACAAACAGCTTTTCCAGAAATATTAGCAATTTTTTTTCTGCAGAGATTAAAGATACAACAGGAGCCTACGAAAATTAAGCTACAACGACAGAAAACATGCTCAGTTGCTGGGGAAATGATCACCTGCTCAGACAGGAGAACAAGAGAGACGGCCAGCGCAACCTATGCCTTTCCTTCATCAACAAATATTTAGCCAGGCTTGGTGGTACGGGCCTGAAATCACAACTACTCCGGAGGCTGAAGCAGCAGCAACACAAATTCAAGGTCGATCTGTGCTACAGAGAGTTCAAGACCAGCCTATGCAACTTAGTAAGACCTTGACTCAAATAAAAATAAAATAAAATAAAAAGAAGGCTGGGGCTATAGCTCAGTGGGAGAGTGTATGCAAGCCATATGGAAGGCCGTAGGCTTAATCCCCATGACCACGCAAACACACTGCCATGCATTCTTATTTCTGATTTCAACTTAACTTTTAGATGTTAATCATATATTTACAACCCCCATTACCCCTCCCATTCCTGCTGAACCCCTTTTTCTTCCCAGTAAGTCTTCCTCCTGTCTTTTTTTTTACTCCTCCTGACCTACTGAGTTTAATGAGAGTAGCTTGCTGAGTAAGAGTGGGGCCATTTACTGGAACAAGGCCATACCTCTAGAGAAAAGTATTTCCTAGTCCCTAGTACCCACTAACTGCCCATGGGTCTTTAGGGAGGGATAGGGCATCCCAAGCCCTCCTCCCTCCGTGATGGAATGTAGAATGAGCCCACACAATGCAGCTCCTGTGCAGGTCAACCATAGCGATCATGACATCATGAGTACACAGCCAAGCCACGTCTCCTCCCCACCCTCGGGTTTTCACATTCTTTCTCCTTCCTCTTTCGATTTAACTTTAATATAACTGAAAGCTTTTCTTCCTAGAAACTCTACAAGGTAAACCTTTCTGGATCTTTACAGAAAAGGAAACTGAGGTACAGAGAAGATATTTTTTGGCTCAAGATGGAACACCTCAAGCGGCAGAGTCTGGGATTCACATCCGGGCACTGGCTCCCCGTCCATACTCCACTATGGTAGAAACCATTTGCCCTGTCTTTGCACGAGGCCCTAGGATGACAACCCATGTTCTTTCTATCAGTGAGCTTCTAACCTAAATGACGATGACAGAACAACATTGTGAGGGTGTTAGTGTAGCACATGGAAAGGCCAGAGAGAGCCAGGAAAGATTCCCACATGGGTTAGAATGTGGGGCAGGGAAGGACTTTGTGGATCACATGCAGAATTTTCCAGTCTCAGCAATACTGACACTGGGGTCACGGATTTCTGTACAGTGGAGGCTATCCTGCAGATTGAGGAATCTTAGCCCTGGCTTTGGCCTCTACTCTCTAGATGTCGGCAGAGTCAGTCTTTCCTACCGTAATGGCCAAAAGACCTCCACAAACATCATCCCCTTGAGAACTCGGGCCTAAAGGAATCTGGGTCCAGTCTCAACCCAAGTGGTGAGTGCTAGTTACCAGAAAAAGAACCAAAGAGAGTACTACACAAAGGACAGAGCCTACAGTGCCCAGGGAGAGCGGCAGTTGCTTCCTGGAGACTGAAGGGTAGACTGGCTCTTGGTATTGTACATAAAGGATTAGAAATGAATCTGGAGAGGACAGGAGTTGCCACAAAAGGCTTCACAGGCTGCACTAGCTAGTTGCTCCAAATTCAAAATCCAAATGGAGTGATCAAAGAAGGAAGGGACAGATCAGACTCTGGGTGTGGCTCTTGGCTTTGTTCTGTATGAGCAATGAAGGAAAGAACAAGATAGATACCAATCAAGAAGCTAAGCTTTGTTTGCATTTTTCATCTCTTTTCCTTGTGACTGCGATTTCATTTAAAAATCACGTGTGTAGATGATAGCGGTATAGCGCTTGCATGACGTGGACGGGGCCCTGGGTTCATTTCAACCACTGCAAAAGACAACGGATGAACTGAAATTAAATGTTGATCACACCAGTAGTAGAAGGAGTGAAGTTCATGAAAGAACAATTTGCAAGTAAGAATGGCCAGGAAACATGTGAGAAGTTGGTCATTGGTATCTTACCAATGACAGTGAAACTCACATACAATCTCTCCCTTTGCCTAGCAGAGGGGCAAATAATTTTCTAGAACCACAACTACATCTTTTCCTGACTTAGAAGCTGCCTTCTCTTACACTGCTACTGGAAGTCAGTATTGGTGCTGCCTCACTAAAGAGCAATGGTAATAAAACCAGCGTGGGGCTAGAGAAATTGCTCAGTTGAGAAATTGCTCAGTTCATAAAATGCTTGCCTGGCAAGCATAAAGACCTGAGTTCAAGCCCAGCACACATAAAGTAGATAAAATAGATAGGTAGGTAGGTAGGTAGGTAGGTAGACAGACAGACAGACAGACAGATAGATAGATGATAGAAGATAGATAGAGAGATAGATGATGGATGGATAGATAGATAGATAGATAGATAGATAGATAGATAGATAGATAGATAGACAGACAGACAGACAGACAGACAGATAATAGATAGACAGATAGAACAAACTAGGCATGGTAGCACACACTTGTAACCACAGTGTTGGGGGAAGCAGAGACAGGTAGATCTCTACCACTCAATGGTCTGCCTCTCTAGCCTATGTTATACCGATGAGCATGCTCCCTGTCTTTGAGTCCTGGAATAACACTGCATGTTCCTTCCCTCGATAAGCCTCCTTGAATAGGCTGTGCAACAATGACAAAATGGAATTATAAGGCCATGAGTTGCCAAAAGGTATCAATATTCCTCCCCACTATCCTAACACACCCCATAATGTAAATTGTGCTGAATAAGTTGAAGACTCTTCATGGTGATAACCTGACAGCAGTACTGCTTCTTGCACACCATCCTTTTGTCCAACCTCTTGAACACCATCCCTCAATCCTTCCTCTTGCACACCATCCCTTGGTCCAACCTCTCTGAACAGACTAAAGTTGGTCAAGTGGACATCCATTTGCCCATGCACACGATATATTTTTTAACACTAGCTTTAGCAGATAATGAGTTGAATCTAAGACATCATTAAAGGAGCTAGCTCTTGCTGTTGTTTGCTTGGAGGATGTTTTATTAGACTCTACTGAAAAATTGAGAAAGCTGATTATTAGTATCATTAAAAATGGAACTAGCCTCCATTAGAGCAGGCATAGGCCCTCTGTGAAATAGAACCGCTACTCCATGACCTCTTCTCATAACCTTACCTTAATCAATCTAGCTATTAAGCGATGACTATGTTCTTTCTAATAAGTGTAGTATCCAACAGTTGGAGGTGGGTAGAGTTTAGAGATCCATAATGTTATCAAGTCACAATACAGACTCTTCCACATTCATTCTTGTAGCAAGCAGACCCCCAAGCAGCCATACAATCTCATCTACGAGCTGGAAGTAGTGCCGACCAAACATAAACATAACACATAGCCTAGGGACGGATAATGACCCCACAGTTCTCTGATGATTTCAGAATTAAGCATTAAATTTCACTCTAAAATGTAGGGCTCATTAGAATAGATTTCTGCACAAGGGTAGCGTCTAAGTTAGGTTTGTATTACTGCAATAAAATGCCATACAGTCCATCTCAGGGGATACCAATGCAGGAACTCAAAACAGGAACCTGGAGGCAGCAACTGAAGCAGAGATCATGGAGAAACACTGCTCGCTTCCTGACCTGCTAGTCATGACTTACTCCGTCTGCTTTCTTAAAAACTCAGGACCACCTGCCCAGGGGTGGCACCATTCCCAGTGAGCTGGGCTCTCCCACATCCATGATTATTAACATTAATGGGTTAATCCCACCATTAACCAATCCCACAGACTTGCTTACAGACCAATCTGTTGGAGGTATTTTCTCAAGTGAGGTTCCTCTTCACAAATAATTCTAGTTTGTGTTGAGTTGGTTATAAAAATAGAAAAAAGAAAGAAGGAAGGAAGAAAAAGGAAAGGAAAGGAAAGAAACTAACCAGGGCATATTGACAACCTCTATAATCTCTGCAGCACGACAGCAGCGGTTCTCAACCTTCCTAATGCTGTGACCCTTTAATACAGTTCCTCGTGATGTGGTGACACCCCCCCCCCGCAACGATTACAATTATCATCGTTGCTACCTCATAGCTGTAATTCTGCTGCTCTTGTGAATTGTAACGTAAATACCTGATATGCATGCTCTCTGATATTCAATCTGAAGTCTGAAGTCAGCCTAAGTCAGTCTGAGGCAGCAGTCTGAGACGCCTCTGAGAATGAAGGCTGAGCTTGCTGTCTGAGGATTCGTAGAGACAGGATTACCCCTTCAGTCTGAGGATTCGGTAGAGGTAAAAGGTCTCCCCAGTGGCTGACTGCTTCTCTGATCTCTTAGCTCTCACTCCCTAATATCTGACTCTGGAATTTTATTATTAAGGCCAATTAGAATTCGTGCTACAAACCTGAGTATGCATTAGTGTGAACACGCATACAAAAATATGTATATGTGAGCTTATGTAGCCTGACTGTAACAGAATGTTTTAAATTAAATTACAGGCAACAGACAGCCTCATCATATTAAATTTTTAAAAAGGAAATCTTTAAGAATTGGACAAAGAAGAAATCGGTAAGTAGGAAAAACTTAAAGAGCTCATTTCATTTTTAGGGATGAGTCCAAGGTTCAACTCATTTGAATAAGCCTGAATACATTAGACACATAGGGAAATAAGCCACTATTAGTATAATCGCTTACATCTGTCAAATGTACCCTGATGTATAATGTACTTTTCTTTACTCCAGAGAACTCCAAGGAAACAAAACTTGAGATGAAATTTCAGTAGAAGAAAGAATATTGCTATCCTGTACTAAATCCTGTACTTTCAAAGAAAATGGCACACTCAAATCACCCAAAAGCCAAAGGCAGGTGTTACAGAGACCAACAGGAAGAGTGGGAAGGAGACAGCCATGGCTATTGGGAAAGTCAGGCTGGCTCTTAGAGAAGAAGAAAGGGGGTCCAGATTTGAGCTGGATCTGACCAGCCCCAAGACAGAGGGTCCAACTGGACCCCCAACCTTCAATGGGGAAGGCAGAATGCCCACCTTCAGAAAAGAGAGAATTAAAAAGCATGCATTGCATCCTTAGATGTGGTACACATGTGTAGAAAGCAGACTGCAAAGAGTTCTGGACCAGGAGTCAGAAGTAAGGACCCAGCTCAGCATCCCCATTAACTATGTGGTCTTGAAGGAGGTCTCCTCCCCTCTCTTCAGTTCATCCCACATGTCTAAGGTGGACTCAAGGAAACCATTCTGTCTCCTCTCAGGAGAGTCAGTCAACGTGGAAGTTGGAAAGTACGGGAAAAAATGAAGTTCTTCACCATGAAAGAGTGAAACCCTTCACACTGCGAGTCATTCTTCCTGTCACAGAGACAGTATACTCTTCCAAGTCTACGTGTTCTAGAAGAGGGTAGAAGGATGGGAGAGAGGGGAGTCAAAACTGTTCTGTAGCAGAAAAAGGATTTCTGAGGTCAAGGCCTGACCTCTACAGTCTCGCCTCTGCCTCTGTGGACAGTGCTGAAATCTTACAACTGGGCTATGAACTCATCCCCTTGGAATTCCTGCTCAAAGGGGCTCTCCCCTCACGGAGATTTAGGCATGAGATTACCACCTCCCTCTCCCAAGCAAAAGAGAGAAACCCAATGCTGGGGCTGGATGACCACCTCCTTCTTTCAGAGACCTAGCAGTCATGGGGACTCCTGAGAAGAAGGAGTCCGAAGTGATGCCCCATGTCACGTGGTCCCTTAATCCTCACTTTAAGTCAGATTTAAAAGTCTTCAAAGCAGACCTTTGACCAGAAGTAAAATGGCTAACTGAAAAGGCTGCTTTTGGAGGAATAGTTCATGTTCATCCAAGGGGCTTTAGGACATTCCTATTCCCATTCTCATTCCCATTCCCATTAGGGGGAAGTCTCTTGGGCATTAGTGTCAATCTCACCAGTACCAGCTCTGGGATCTGGCAGGTACTGAGAACCTGGTTAGTCTTGTGTCTCCTCTAAAGTAGGTGAGCGAAAGATTCAACACTTCAGAAGAGCTGGAGGTGGCTGGGAGGCATTGTAAGAGCCAGAAGAACGAGAAGTTTGCTGTGAGCTTGTGTCTCCTAGAAATGTCAGAGCAGCTACACCCATGATATCTCATCAACATGACTGCCTAAACTTGACCTGAACAAGGATGACATCAGTACACATGCTAACATGGATGGGAGAAAGCTCATAAGACTTCAGTTCTAGACAAAGAACTACAGGCAATTAAGGAATGCTGAGAGCAGGAAAAATAGTCTTCCCTAAAGAACGAAGCAACTGGTTATCTAATACTATATGGTCAGCACCAAAGACATACATAAACACGTAACAATGTATGGATTGATCAAGTTGTATTTATATATTTAGGATATATGTGTATACATTTCTGTTACATAAATATGTAACAATGTTAAAGAAAACAAGGCCATGGATTTGAAAAAGAGCAAGGGGGGGTTCGAGGGAGAAGAGGGAAGGGAGAGATGCTGTAATCTTATGATAATCTTTGAAATCATAATTTTAAAAAATCGGTTTAGAAGAGAAAGGTTAGACAAGGTCCCACGGAAGCATTACATTAGGCTGCTACACAAGTAGCAGCCCACTATTTATCTCCAGGATGAGCCATTACTGATTACTGATGCCCGCAACAAGCATTTTTGGAGCACCAACTATATGCTGTTTTCTAAGTCAGCAAAGATGAAAATGATGGGGTCACAAATCCCCAAGAGGGCAAAGTCTAGTAGGGAAAACAAGGAAGTCGTCTTGTTCAGGGGACTACATCAGTCTGAGTGCGGTACAGAAGGACAGATGAGGCTCCTCCAAACAGCACTTTTGGGGTTTCCTTGTGCATGCAACTCTCCCAGAGTATCAGGCCAAGGCAGGTCCTGCATATGGGTCTGAGCTGAGGCTGGAGATCCCGAACTCCCAACCAGTGCCCAAGAGAGGGTGAGCTGCCGCAGGAACACAGGCCGCACTATGGGAAGCCAAGGTCTTCAAGAAATGCGATGCCTGAGCTGAGTCTTGAAGAAGAAGCAGGAAATGCCCAAGGGGAAGGGGATGGAGGCAGTGATGGAGCTGATACAACAAAGGGCATGGATTGTTCTGGGGTAAGTGTTTTGGGCTGGCTAAAATAGGAAGTGGACAGTAAGGTTGGAGAGAACCAGGACAAGGGCACACAGGACCTGTTTGTCTGTCTGTGACATTCAGACTTTACTGAAAAAACAGGGGGACCATTAACACTTTTGATCAGGGGAGCATTACGTTCAGACAGCATGTCCAAAGGAGTTTTCGGTCAAACGCCTAGGAAACAGACAAGAAGATAATGCCGAAAGGAAGCCAATTACGAGGCTAGGGTTTGTTCAGAGCGTGGTCCTGTCACTTTCACCCTCCTCTCTACTGGGTCCTCACGACAACTCAAGAGGGAGTCAGGTGCCCTGACACTCAGGCAAAGGAATCTCTTGAACCCAGGTGCTCAGACAGCCTAGGCAACAGAGCAAGACTCAGAAAAAGTCTCACGGAAACATGAACAGCCACCAGCTACCCCTGCAGGTGCTCACCTCATACAGGCTCAGCAGCACCTCCACCCTGAGTTCGGCTCTCCTGGAGTGACCAGACCCCTCTCCACGGCTTTGAGTTTCACAACCGAGCCCTGCAGGCCTCACTGGGAAAGCCTCTCCACACTGTCCCAGGCCCATTGATCTATGTAATGCAATGTCTGCTTCATTCTCTTCGCACTGAGTCCCAGAGGACCTGATGCTCCTGAATGCCTTTTTATATTTCCTTTTGCTTCTCATAACGTAGCTCATCTTTCAGAAGTGCACCTGTGCTGTATCTGCAAGAATTACGTAAGAATAATAAAGGAATGCTGAGCGCTCTCCTTGGATGGACAAACAGATGCTACCAACAGACCTGATCTTCCTGCGTGGCCATCCCTGGGGGACTCTTGGGGTCTTTGAACCCTCCTAAAAGGTAACCTCAGGTAGGCTGATGACCAAGAGTAGTCTTTCACGTCTTTTCTGTCTCCCCAGCTCTTCACAGTGTGTTCTGTGTAAAAAGGAAGGAAGGAAGGAAGGAAGGAAGGAAGGAAGGAAGGAAGGAAGGAAGGAAGAAAGAAAGAAAGAAAGAAAGAAAGAAAGAAAGAAAGAAAGAAAGAAAGGAAATCTAGACATGCAATTCACCTTTGCTTTGATTCCCTTTGTGGAAAAGTTGAGGGAGGGAACCGTACAACACATCTATTGTGATAATTCAGGTCACTGCTACCCTTAGAGTTAGCAAACTGCCCACCACAAGACAGTCAGGGAGAAAGTATTTCCTAAATTCCAGTTTCACCTCGTCTGTGGCCATGACACATTCTGGCCAAGGTGAAGCATAAAGCTACAGCACTAAGCACAGGCCCTCTGTGACGATGCCCATTGGCTCCCAGAGGCATTTGTTCTGGTTCACTCTGCATGAGGAGGAACTCCTAGGGCTTCTGCTTATGCTGTGTGTGTTTTCCAGGTAGGACAGGAGTGGTGTGCCTGTGTGTGTGCTGGGTGCTACACAGTATAACGCACTGCCTGGATGTTTGTATACTATACTATATGTTTATAGTATATAGTATATATAGTATATAGTTTATAGTATATAGTATATAGTTTATAGTATGTTTGTATACTATAGCAAACATAGTATAGAGGAACACAGTGTTGGTGTCACCCAGGGTGACTTCATCCCTAATTGGCGAGGCCATGAGGAAAGCCACAAACTGGGAAGACTTATGCACCCATCAATTGGTACGTGCAAAAAGTATTCTATAGATCTCTTCATGTGTACCTTACTCTACCTACTCAAGTGCCATCCAAGTATCTGCCTATAAGTCTCGAGCTGCCAGAATACAGAATACAGAACACAGAATAACTTCGGGGCTGCCCAAAGTTATCAAGCATACACCAAAGTATGCATCATTTGCCACGATAGTTTCTGTGCAGAAAAATCTGCCCATGAAAGAATGAAGATGGGCAAGTTTGCTGACACGCTCTCCTAGAGTTGTCTGACGCTGTCTGCTCACAAGCTCAGAGCAACTATGTCACATACACCTTGTACCACCCATTTTCTTCCCCAGTAAGAAAGAGAACTGATTTCTGAGTGTGAGGCACAGAGGTTCCTGCCCTTTGGCTCCTCCCCACTTGCTCCCAGCTGTTTGGGACTGAGCTCCGAAGGAGGTTCTGCACGGGAGATCTGGGATGTGGTTTAAATGCTGCCTTTGTTGTGGTTACTGTGATGGTTGGTCATTGTCAGTTGTACGGGATTAAGAATTACCATGGAAATGCACCTCTGGGTGTGTCTATAAGGGGTTTACAGAAGGCTTAACTGAGGGGGGGAACTCAGACTGAATGTGGGCAGCATCCATCATTTGGACAGGGGTCCTAGATTAAACAAAATGAGGAAGACAGAGTGGAAGTTCACTGAGCACCAGTACTTCCCTTTCTGCCTCCCGACTGATGTAACACACCAGCTATCTACCATAACGTGTCCTCAAACAGTAAGCCGGAAATAAGCCCTACCTTCCCAGTTCCAGATTTCTGGTCATGGCAATAAACAGGCAGTTGACACCGTAACCTAGTGAGGAATTTCAGTTTTGCAAATGGCTCCCATCTACGACTCTGAGAAATTTTGACAGAAGGAAAGACAGAAAAGCTACCACCAGAAGATGGGCCTCTGATACCCTACAGATTTTTTTTAAGGTTTGGGGGGCAAGGACTGGAGTTCAGCAGTTATGAGGTATTTGTTGCACAATCATGAGAGTCATAGTACAGATTCTAGCACTGTGTAAGACGCTAGGCATCTTTGCCCAGCAATAGTGGCACACACCTTTAATCCCAGCACTTGAGAGGCAGAGACAGATGGGTCTCACTGAGTTTGAGGCCAGCCTAATCTACAGAGTGAGTTCCAGGACAGCCAGAGATGCATAGAGAAACCCTGTCTTGAAAAACAATGAAAGAAAGAAAGAAAGAAAGAAAGAGAGAGAGAGAGAGAGAGAGAGAGAGAAAGAGAGAAAGAAAGAAAGAAAGAAAGAGAGAACGAAGTAGGCATCCTCCTTAACACCTGTAACTCCAGTTCTGAGGCATTCAACACTCTGTTCTGTGTCTACACAAGCATGCACACCCACACATGTGAACATATACACACACACATACATACACATATATATGCACATATATATATACACATACATTCTTATTTATATACTCATACATACATATGTACACTCACATACATACAAACACACTTGTACACATACTTACATATATTCACACACACACACACACACACACACACACACACACACCTTTTCTTAAAAGCCGTGGAGAACCAAAGCAGCAATGTTTCACCAGGAGCCATTCAAACCTGGCCCTTGCCCGCTGGCCTGAAACAGAGAAGGTTAGCACTGTAAGGAAGCCCACAGGGGCACCTACTCCTTACAGGAAGAAGCTAACATTCCAGAAGATGACCATGACTCAAGCTGGGCCTCATCCCAGCCTCCTGACTTCTCATCCAAGTTCTTATCCAGTGAGTCAATCTGGTGATATGAGGCAGAAAGATAAAAGTACATGAAAAAAACTCCCCAAAGGAGAACTGAGGTCCACGCTTTCATGTGGCTAACGACTTTGCTCCATTCCCACCCCCGGGGAATCTGATAAGATACTGTTGGCCCTTCCCCAGCACTGCAGGTAAGGCGGTAGTGATGGATCCTTTCATCACCGAGCCGGGGAGCAATGTCTTGTTGTTTTGCTGGGTAAAACAAGACAAACAGGCTCCACTTTAACTCTGCAAGACTTGGAGGCAAATGCCTGTGACGATCCGGGGGAAAGACAGAAAGGAGCACACCCAAGTGCGTCGTCCCACTTCCTGAGAAGGAGAAATTGGTGAAGATCAGTCACTGCCTTCAATCCAGGGGCAGTGCTAAGAAGCTATGTATAATGCAAACAGAGGTACTGACCCAATAATGGGAGTTTCTCTCCTGCACCTCAATCATTCTACTTAAAAATTACTGATATTAAAATGCTCTAAATTCTGAGCTCTGCTTCAGTATTCAGAAGCATGATTTTTATACAGGGACTTTTTGAAAATAATGTCTCGTTTGTTGTTTTGAATACAATGTCATGTTAGATGTAAAAACGATTTCCTATCTAACAGTTCTGGAAAAGTCTAGGTGTCACCAAGATTCTTTTTTGAGGCCTCCCTTTGCCTAACAGCTGCCTCTCCCTGTGTCTTCACTAGATGTTCTCACTGTGCCTGCCTGGGCACATCCCTTTTACAAGGATACGGGTCCTGTTGAACCCAGGGCCGTCCTAATGGCCTGTGCTGCTTAGCACTACGTCAACTTGACCCAAGCTAGAGTCATTCGGGAAGAGGGACTCTCAACTGAGACAATGTCTCCATAAGATTGTCTTCATAAGCGAGTCTGTAGTGTGTTTTCTTTATAAGTGATTGATGGGTGAGGGCCCAGGTCACTGTGGATGATGCCAACTCTGGGCTGGTGGTCCTGGGTGCTGTAAGAAAGCAGGTTGAGCAAGCTAGGGGGAGCAAGACGGTGTTTCTCCATGGCTTTGCTTCAGTTCTTACCTCCAGGTTTCTACTCTGAGCTGCCCAGCCTCCTTCTCTGATGAACTGTGCTGTGGACCTGTAGGCTTGAAGTAAAGCCTATCCTCCTTAAGTTGCCTGAATGGGTGATGGTGTTTTATCACAGCAATAGAAAAGTAGCTAAGGTATTACCCTACAGTGTGTCTCTGAAGACCTTATCTCACATCCAGTAACACTGTGAGATAGAGGGAGGAAGTGTTAAGATTTTAACATATGAACTGGGGGACACAACTCAGCCCTTCTTTATGTATACCTATTCCTAGGTACCATATGTTTAAGGTGGGACTCTCTAGAATACTCCCATAAATAAACACACTTCCAACCAACTATACAGAGAGTTAGGTACCTTTGTCCAGACGATCCTAAGATTGATTATAAAACCTAGGCATGATGCAGTGGTTGTACATTTTTCACGGAAATCATGGGGATCTGTAAATTATAATCGAGAATGCATAAGAAGAATAATGCACACCGCATTAGGATAATTTTCCTCAAAGGAACAGCTTCACTTTAATTCTGTATATTTTAAGACATCCAGAATCGCTTTCCCTAAGCAATTATGATTTTACAAAATGCTGTCAAGACATTTGCAGCGTTTTACTGCCCAGAAAGAACCCGATGCCTGGAGCTTTGGGGAGTGATTTATTATTTACTCTGGTGGAAGGTTGCTAAGCAAGATTTATTCAGTCAGAACAACCACCCAGAACAGTATGATATGCGTTTCGCTGTGGGGGGAACCTCTTTTCCTCCCTTCCTCACATGGATTTATTCTCTATAATAAGAAAAATGTATACTTGGCATGCCCGTTTTTGGTGAAATGGGGTCACCGCTGGGAATTTGAGAAGTAAGTTCCTTTCCACTCTTCTCACTTGAACTTTAGCTCTCAGAAACGTTTAACAAATCGTCATAATAAAAACAGTAGAGAACAGCGTGGAAGTCCGTTGATGGAATTCTCTTTGAAATCCACTTTCCATGTTACTTTATGGATATTTCTTCATTGCACCATAGCGGTCAATGCTCACACTCATACTGTCTCAGAGAATTCCGATGCTTAAGAAAAAGAAAACATTGATAATGCTAACTTTGTTTCTCAGAACTGTTAACTAGTAACAGGCGCCATTGCTGGCCTACTTGCGC
The DNA here is from genome assembly GCF_982192425.1 of Myodes glareolus. Taxonomy (NCBI): domain Eukaryota; kingdom Metazoa; phylum Chordata; class Mammalia; order Rodentia; family Cricetidae; genus Myodes; species Myodes glareolus. The sequence goes on from NC_142033.1 coordinate 88,922,309, forward strand.
CCCCTAGTGTCTATAACATACTGTTGCTTTTCGCACAGGGGATGCTGGAGAATTGGATCCAAAGAAAGTGGCTACCCCTATTTTTCCTCTACCTCAGCAATCCGCCCATAGCCCTCAGAAAAGAGATACAAGAAGCTCTTTCACGTCGAGGTGACCGGCGCTTGAAGCTCGCCTTCTCCCCAGTAGCTCGCATTTTAACAAGCGCACTGAGGCAGAAGCAACGTCGCTTGATGCACACGGTCAATGACGAACGGCAGAAATTCCGGCAGATGAAAGGCGTTTCCTTCCTATGGGGTTGGGGCTTGGCTTTGGAGTGGGTGAAGAGTCATCAGTGCCTCTGCATCGTTAGTAAATCCCCGCCTTGCTACTAGCTGTTGGCGGGAAAGCAGCACATCTCTTGCACCTGTACCAGGCAGGCCATCCCCACCCCTGTGCCTTGCTGAAGATTCGGCTCTGGGAGGCCACCATGTCCAGCAGGGCACCTCATCCTACACAGCCACTAGGTGGAAACACAGGAGGGATGTTGTGGTCAGATTCCAGCCTCCCTCCCAGGGCTGCTAGCTTGACTCCTCGCTGCAGTTGCTGGGTAGGTCAAGGAGTTCTGAGAGCAGGCTGCCAATCTCCAAGACGGCCTCAGACTGGGCCAGGAGGCGCGGACCAGAGGCAGTGGGGAGGAGGCTGAACCAGGCAAGGTTTCTGAGCTCTGGCCTCGACAACCCATTACTTAGCCTGTCCCAGCTGTTTGGAGTTGGCTTCTCCCTCAATTAGCAGAACCGATGGACACCGTACAGCCAGCTCCCCAGTGCAATCCAGACAAACCATGCAGAGAGTGAGAGGAATGTGCAAACAGGCAACTTCGCGCTCGAGTCTCCCTGCAGAGAAGGCACCGGGCTGGGCACCACCAATTCACGCCCACGCTCGCTCTACGGCTCCACCATGCGGTCTATGGCCCCAGAAGGAGAGTGTGGCTAGTGGCGGAGGGACCAAGGTCAGAGCTTCAAATACGTATCTTCAAAAACATGAATAGAACTTGGCTCCAACCGACTTGCATTTGAATCTCAATTCTGCCTGATTGTGTGTACGGCCTTCAACAACGTCTCCGTCCTTTAACTGCCTGCTCAAAGGTTAGATCCTCAAAGAGGCCACATCCAGCTGACCCCACAAAAAGAGCATGTCTTTTGTTTATGCATCTTGAACCTCATAACCCCTTACATTTTTTTGTTCAGAACACATAGATACACCTTCTATAATGTTATGCTCGGTATGTGGAGTACGTCTCCACACAATAACCTCAGTGAGGGCTGGAACCCCAGCATAACAGGCTCTCATCTTTATCTCAGGGAGGGGCGTGCAGGATGCACCCAACAGAGATCTGAGAAATTCATTCATTGAACCGAACTTTCGTCGTTTATTTGTGCAGATTAACATAATACTTTCCTCCTAGGCATGTTGTAGAGATTAAAGAAGTGTAAGTATAGGTAATACAGGTATTGATGGTATAGGTATAGGAATAGATATATACGTCGTAAATGATACAGCTGGAGATTATATACAGACATACAGATTATATTGATATAGGTATAAATAGAGATGATATGCATATAAATGTGTCTTCTTCTCTGTGTTTGCACCATGCAGGTGGCCTAAACAGGACTGATCCTTAGAGATCCATTGTACCAGGCCTCGCTGGCCACCAGAGGTGCCACTGTGTGGTGAAATGTCAAATTAGTAAACCAGGGACCTGAACAACCCACCGATTCCATCACAGGCCCCAGAATAATCAAAACTGCTTGGCACATCACGATTAATCGCCTTTTCTCTCTAGATGTCCCTTGGTGGCAGGAAACGTTACCTCCCGCCCTGCTCTCCTTCCCGTCCCAGGTAGAGAGCAGCCAGAGGGACTGTAAATCCATTCCTCCCGTTTTCAGTTGTTTGAGTTATGTTCTACCAGAATTAAGAAGGTGACTTTAAAAACAGGAGGGAGAAATAAAGGTTGCACTCCCAGAGCAGAGAACAGGTGTAAAATGAAACTAAACTTTAATATGAGGCTGCCCTGGAAGAGAAAGTACCGAGAATGTTTTTATAGAAATCTTGCATTATGGGTAATACTTTTAAATCCAAGCTTCAACTTGCTTGACACCGAGGCATAAGTCTACCGCTTAATGACATTTATAACTCTGTAACAATACGTTTTGTATAAATTACTGCTGCGGCTTAACGTTTCTGATTATGATATATAGAATTAAGTGGTGTTGGAAAGGCGAAGTTTATAAGTTATGATCCGTCCTGTTGCTTTAAATAAGAGGACTTCAGGAGACAATTGCTTTGATGAATATAAACTCAAATGAACCTTGAATCTCTTCAATTATTCTTATTTAGAATTCATTTTCCTTTGAACTTTCATTTAACTCAAAGCACAATTGTCCCATTATAAATCAAACGTGAGCTTGTCTTCCCTGCAATAACAAGTATGCTTTAAATAATGAAGCAACACCTATGATCATAAAAGATAATGTTTCAATGCACCAAAATACAAAGGGAAAGCGATTTATTATCCCAGGCCAGTGACAGGAGTTGAATATTTTTGTAGCAACAGACACCTCTATTCGAGACAACACTTTTTGTTTGACATTCTGGAGAATTTCCCTTTCAGAAGAATGGTTCTTTAGGTTCTTTAGCGTTGATGAGAGAGGGCAGGGTCCAGCATGGATGCTGGTGGCGAGTGGAAGACTCAGCTCTCGCCTTGCTCGGTTTCCCCCAGAGAGACTAATGGATAGAAAATCTCTTGGCCCCCACCGCACCCCCATCTGGGCCTCTTTTCCACTTGGAAAGAGCTGGGTTGTGTCATGCCATCTTGTCTTAAGCTTTGAAGACTATAGCTCTGCATATTTCTCCTTTTATACAGAACCACAGTCAGTGGTTTTAAGGCAAATATGCCTTAAAAACCATAAAAGTGCTCTTCGTCCCACTTGCTGGAGTTCGCGCTGCATTTTGCAAACATCCATACACAATCCTGGTGTAAAGTACGCTATCAAAAACAATATAGGAAAACCCTGGAGCATCCCTGAGCTGCTGCAGGTAAATTGATGCCATAAAGAGGATCTTTTGGAGTTCCCAGAATGAGCTCTCTCAAACGGCCTCTAAAGCCACACAATGGATAGAGAAACTAAGTTCCCCCAGACAAGGGTGCGCGTCTCCGTGGTGATACACTTCCCGCGCCCTCGACCCAGAACGCAGAAGCAGGTACGCTGAGCAGGTGGAGGCTCTCTTCCGGACGCCTCTTTTGTGCATTCCATCTTCAAAGCGCTGTGACTTGTCTTCAGTGCACCCTCGGGTGTGGGATTTACATTTTTAATATTGGCATTTATGACGTGGTACTTCTTCCTGGCTAATTGGTATCAGAGCAAAATGTTTGCCTCTCTCCAGAAATAAATCTCTTCGAGAGCTTCAATCGTACATTCTTTTGTTCTATCCCTCATTTGAAACGGGCTCTATAAAGCCGCCAGACCCTGCTACATAATCTTTCGCCTCTCACGTTTTTAAATCTGGGGGTTTATGCTCTAATGGCTTTGATGTACTTACTATTCATCCTGTTACTTAAACCACGTTTTCCCCATCCAACACCCGCCTTTCCCTCAGCCCTGCAGCCTGCACCCTCTGAGGCTGAAAGGATTTATTTATCATCCAGAACGTTTCCATAATTTTGGAAACATATGTTTTGAAATTGCATTCCAATATCTCATACTATGCTCTTTGTCTTGCATCTGTTCTATAAAAACAAACAAAACCCACATAATTGTGTGCCAATGGCTGCAGAGACTCCATTTTCCACAGGAGTTGGTTCTTCCACAAGGTAGGAGTCGCAAGAAAAGACATCATACACCGTTTCTGGAATCACATTCTTGTGTTAATTAGAGTTAATCACTGATAATAGCCAACTTCTGCAGCATCCATGTGTGAAACTTTAATTGACTCTTTTCCAAATTCACTTCAATTTTACAAGATAATCTCTTCATTGAAAATTAGCTATTGTTGAAAAAAAAAAAAAAAACAAAATGTTCGGCACTGCCTGGACAACTCAGTAACCTCTGAATCTCCTAGGAGACGACCTCATGTTAAGACATATACTTTTAAAAAAACATTGCCCTCCCTGAAATACCCTTATGGGGAGACAGCAAGGCAACATACAATGAAAAACAAAGACTAAGAAACAAATTTAACTGAAACATGGAGAAATAATTGGACGAAATATATTTTAATAACTACAGCCATATATCATCTCCTTCCTGTTCAAAATTCTTAACACACCACAAATATCCTGTGTCTGTCCTCACTCCCTCTCTTCCTCTCTCCCTCCTCTCTCTCTCTCTCTCTCACATACACACACCCCATTTAATCATAAAAACCCAATCATTTTACATCCACTTTATGTCCCTAGAATGCATGATGTCAAAACAAAGCAAAATTTGATTAATTGTGTGGAAAAAAAACTCCTCAAAACTAAGAACTACTATTCTGATATTCGCCCTATTAAAATTTTTACCAGTGAAAGACATGTCCTCTTCAGTATTTCTGCCCTTCTTAGCATGATCCTTAAAGTCTTAGGGCTTGGGAGCTGCTAAGACGGTTCAGTGTGATGTCTGCAGTGCTGTGCTGCTCCGTGTTTAACACCCGGATCAGAAACATCGGGAGAGCTCCAATGCCTAGTAGCTGCTAAATTCCATAATGTGAACACCTTCACCATGGCCAGTTTTAAGCTGCAAAAGCAATGTTTCTTAGTGACAGATTTGAGAATATCTATACACAGCTGTCTGGTTCTTACATTATGGTACCAACTGACTCCCCGCAAACCACTACATAGGTATGATTTCGTGGACTTTGAAAAGGTCCCAACACCTTTACCATGTGGGACAAGTCTAGGTGTATCTCTCACCATTTACACCAAATAGCATGTTTCTGGGAAAACATTGAAATATTCTTGTCAAATTTCTGATCCTATATAAAAGGCATATAGGATCAGGGGTAGAGAGGCCAATACTTTATCCTGTGATCAGTCAACCCAAAGTCCATGTAAATATTGCTGATGGGATTTTTACAAGAAGATACAGTCAAAGACAACGCAAAGTCATTCCCAGAAGTTTTGAAAAGTACCAACAGTCTTGGAATATTCTTTAAATGTCTATGGGAATGCCTCAACGAGAAACATTTCCAGCTAATCTGTTATCAAGGCTTTAGAACATCCATTTACTCTCCCACATCTTCCTTTCTCACCCCCATATCGATAAATGTGCACATCTTGTCACATACACACACACACACACACACACACACACACACATGCACACACGCATGCATCTACATCATCTTTCTTGCCTCCATTCAAGTCACACCCACTTTTACTTGAGCACTGGTTCTCCAGCTACTGCTCCATCATTTGATTCTCTTCTAAATGCGGCAAGGGTGGTATTAATATTAATCCCATGTTACAGATAAAGAAACTGAGGCACTAGATCTGATTTCGTTAAGGCTTCACAGTGGCTTTTTTCAGATGAGCCCAAGAATCTGGCCCGCACGGTGGGCAGGGCCTAAAAGATTCCCGCTAAGGATAGTCCGCTTAGTGTCTGAAATCAGGGCGGTGTTTTCTAGGGTTATTCCTAAAAGGCTGCAAAAGCCACGTGAGTGGGAAACACCCTTCACAGGACTGGGGACCTGTGACTGGCAGAGCTGTGCTTCCCGGGGCACAGCTGGATGCTGAGGCTGCTTGTGTGTGTGTGTGTTCCTCCCATCCAAGCGCATACTCCTGAGGACCGGAAGTGTACTTCACTTTCCTCAGGTCTCCACAGGCAGGCCATCCAGAACAAGCAGTGACTGACAAAGGAACCCTCTCCTCCACCCTAAGATCCTGAGATTCCCACTAGGGTGAAAGCTTTTCCAGAAACTAAGAACAACAGATGTAGTTGTAGTGAGCCTTAAATTGGTGGAAACAAAGTAGCTGGAGAGGAGGTGCTTGTTTCAAGGCGAAGCACTGATTTCACCAAATAGCTCAGTTCATAAAACACCACTGACTGACATCTATACACCCTTTTGCTCTGTTTTGAAGTTCTTTCTTTCTCATCCACAGCCCAATATCTTTCCCTACAACTGGCATCCCTTTATGTTTATCTGTGTATGCCTTTGACTATTATTAAAGAGTACATGCAGATAAATTCATGTATAAAACTAGTGTATGCTCCCGAGGTGTTTGTCTTATTAATGCATTAATTGCACGTATTAATGAGGTTTGACATATTTTCAAACACACATATAGCATGTAGTAATCAAATCCAGCCATCCTTCCTCCAGTTCCCCCGCCCTTTCCAGACCTTAGTAAATGAACTTTCCCATCAACTTTTGTTTTTAGTTTTTTTAGCTTCCACACTTGAGAGAGAACATGTATACCTTGTCTTTCTATGTCTGTCTTATTTCACTTAACATGATGTCCTCTGGTTGCCATGTTGCTGCAAATGACAAGATCTCTTCCTTTGCAGTCAATAATACTCCATTGTGTACAGGCACCGCATATTCCTTATCTGTTTCTCTGCTGATGAACACCTAAGCTGGTTCTGTATTTTCCCCATTGTGAATAGTACTACAGTGACCATGGTCATACTGACACCTCTGGTGTGTGACGTCATTTCCTTTGCATACATCCCCAAGTGGTATAACTGAGTCACGTAGTAAAACTGTTCTGAGATTCTTATTTATCCCTGTTTTCACCCTGCATAATGTTTTCAAATGTTTCCATACTGCCAAATGGTCAATGATGTTTGGTTTTCTCTCCCAAACATCAAATAATATTCTATCATCTGGGATCCAAACTGACGAGGAAGGACAACAGCTTCCAACATCCCCTCAGGCACAATGTTCAGATGAACATCCTCAGATCTGTGCTTTTCCACATAGAAAATGGCCTAGTATGTGTTCCCAGGAAAGAAAAGTCAAACCACTTGGCGTGTGTAACTTGGTTTGATTAATTGCTGACAGATCTGTAGCCATGGGATTGTCCCACCTCCAGTCAACAGAGCTTGAGAGTTTCTGAGGCCCACTTCCCAACACAGCAACTAATACTACATGTTCAGGATTAAAATAACTACTTCCACCCCATCCTACACACACACACACACATACAGACAGACTCTCTCTCACATGCACACACATGCACACACATGCATACACACACAGAGACAGAAGCCGTACAATGTTCAAAGATTCATCTCTAGTGGCCCACTTCCCCCAGCTGGGTTCCATGTTCTAAAGTCTCCACAACTTCCCACAGCCTCCTCAGCTGGGAACCAACCATCCAAAGACATGAGCCTGTGAGGGAGACTTCACACTGCAGCCGTCACAATATCCAACACCTCTTCGGCAACTATAGAAGCCACAAGATGGGGATTCAGGAGGCAGGCTTTCTATACAAGAGAAGCAACGCCACGTTCTCAGTTGCCGCAGGAGCAACTGTTTCTGATACAGTAACCAACAGGCTATGGGAACTTCCTGACCCCTCTGCTTGACAGAAAACTGTTGGACATCATACAGTTCTCAGTCAGCTGACTCCAGCTAGCACCCCACATCCAGATCTAGCAGAGTGGGATCCCCACAACCCACTCACTTTGCTTGAGCCAGGACTGCAAAACAAGACAGCCATCTCTGGGGCCTGGGGACATCCTACTGTGTGGGGACCTCCTAATACGCCAAACTGACATTCTGTCTCTGAGAACAGAAATGTCTAAACTTGGTGAGCTGAAACCCACTTCAACACACACCAGCATATTCTGACTTCTTTGTAGCCATGCAACCTGTGTCCACTACACTTTTACCCAACACTAGCCACAGGACCCTGAACTCCCTTGGGAACACGTCATCCCTAGGGAGAACCTGCCTCCCCAAAGTAAAAGAAACAACTGGTCACAAGAAAAGTTGTACACTAGGTCAAATTCTGTTCCATTTTGTGGCTCTCCACTAAGAAGTCTGGCTTCAGAGGCTGGAGAGATGCCTCAGAGATTAAGAGCACTGGCCCAGTTCAGTTCCCAGCACCCACATGGCAGCTCACACCGTCTGTAACTTCAGCTCCAGGGAATCTAACTACCTCTTCTGGCCTCTGCAGGAACCAGGCCCCCACACGGTACACAGGCATGCATAAAGACAAAGCACCTATACACAGTAAGTAATAAAATAATTTAAAATAAAAGAAGTCGGGCTGCAGATCATGATTTCAACCTGTTCAACGCATATGTGCATGTGTGTGATATGTGTATATAATATATTTAAGTGCAATGATTTTACCATTTAAACTATATAAGAAAGCAACCACAAAATTGAAATTCTGTCTTTCAAAGGGTTTTATATACTCCTCTAACTCAAAGCAGCTTCACAATAAAAAAAGATCCCATTTTACAAGTGAGCCTGACCCAAAATAGTAACTATAGCCTCAAAGGCTGTTATCCCATTGCTATATAAGGGATTGGGGGCATGTAAACGGCGATTAACACAAGCAAGCACAATCGGTTTATAAGGTGCCCCCTGGCAGAGCCCTGGTGGCACGCTGCGGTCACACCTCCTCGGTTAAGGAATCCCAGAAGCCTAACAGACTCACACTGGAAGGAGCCCTGACAAGCACAGACCACCCCTCCGAAACCTCCCAAGGGATGGAGGTCTGCTGCAAGGGGGTTTCGGGAAGAAGGAGCACTGCCCGTCCAGCTCCCATTCCCAGAGCCTTCCAGGGTACGCAAAAAGGGAATAATCCTGAAGGCAGGATGTATCGCAAGAAGAATTTCTGGTTGTCTGTGTCAGGTTTTCCTATAAGTTTGTCGTTTTTGTGTTATGAGTGAGCAAACACTTCCTGGCCTTAAACTTGGGAAATCAAATGACAGCCTTAGCTGGAAAGTGTTTTGAGTTTATTCTTTCATATAGTATATCTCTACCTCAGTTTCCCCTTCCTCCACTCCTCTCACCCCATCCCCCACCTCTCCCCTCCCCCAGATGCACTCCCCCTCCATTTTCCTTCAGAAAAGAGCAGGCCTCCCAGGGCTATTAGCTGAACATGGCATAACCAGTTACAATAAGATTGGGCACAAACCCTCAGATCAGGGCTGGACAAGGCAACCCAGTAGGAGGAAAAGGGTCCCAAGAGCAGGCAAAAGAGTCAGAGACACCCTCACTCCCACTGTTGAGAATCCCACAGAGACACCAAGCTAACAACCATAGCGCATACAAAGGGCCTAGTTCAGACCCACTCTGGGTCTATGACTGTTCAGTCTCTGTAAGCCCCTATGGCCCTTCTTAGTTAATTCTGTCTTTTCATGGACCCCTCTGACTCCTGCAATTCTTCCTTTCCTCTTCCACAGGGTTCTCCAAGCTCCTAGGGGAGAAATCTGAAGGAGGAGATCTCCAATTTGGGCGCTCTCTCTCCATCTAATATTTGACTATGGGTCTCTGTATCTGTTGACAATTGATTTTCAGACCATCAAAATCAACCCCAAGCTACAGACAGCAGAATGAAGGTCTCAGTGTTTGGGAGGGGCTGTGTACATGTGTGTATACATGTGTGTGTATGCGTGCGAGTGTGTGTGCATGTGTGGGGGCATGTGTGTGTGTGTGCAAGTGCATATGTGTGTCGGGGGGGGGGGGGTAGTGAGAGGGACACTTGGCTACTTACAGACAATTCTACCACTACCAAAAAGCAGAAAGATGCCTTTCAAAATTTGCCATCCATGAACAATAATTATCTGCCTGTCATAATATGAGTTCTAGAAGTAATCATTCCTATTACCATTTTACTGCCTTTCTTGTCGGTATTTATTTCTGTGTAGATACTTAGATATTATTTTTAAGTAATATAGACAACACTTTCAACATAACTGTATAATCCTGGCTTTCCTTTTTGTCTTTGTTTTTGTTGTATGAAATAGAACTTCACATAGCCTGAAACTCACTAGCAGCTAAGGATAATGAACTTGTCATTCTCCTGCCTCCGTTTCACAGGCTTGCAGTATCACACCTAGCTTTAGATTTTCCTTTTATATTAGATTGTAATGACTTCTCTGAGTCCTTAAAGACATCTTTTTTTAAGATTGATTGATTGATTGATTATGTATTCAGTGTTCTGTCTGTATGCTTGCAGGCCTGAAGAGGGCACCAGTTCTCATTACAGATGGCTGTGAGCCACCATGTGGTTGCTGGGAATTGAACTCAGGGCCTCTGGAAGAGCAGTCAGTGCTCTTAACCTTTGAGCCATCTCTCCAGCCCCTAAAGACATCTTTCTGCACCCTTGGTCTGTTTTATTCTCTGGATCTGGATCTTGTTGTACAGCCCTGGCTGACCTGGAACTCGTTATGGAGACCAAGCCAATCTTAAAGGCTTGGGTGATCCATCTGCCTCAATCTCTATTCAAACACTTCAATTTTAAAATGATACAAGTTCAGAAAAATAATAATTGACTTGAAGTTTGCTTAGCCAATCATAGTATCTCCTACGTTAGATGAGGAACCAAGGAGACAGAAAATGTGGCACAGAATCCCTTTCCTCTCTTTAGTTCCATAGACGGATGGATATGCAGTGCACACCAAGTTCCAACGTACACAGGGGCTCAGATGTGTGGCTCTAGGGTAGGGCACAGGCTTAGCAAACTCAAGGCCCTGGTTTAAATCAGAGATTAAGGAAAGACTCTGGGGTCTAGATATGGAGAGGACAGCGGAAGCCAAGGGCTGAGTGGAATCATACCCAATGCCAAAGTGTAGGAAAGAAAAGCATAGGATCCACTGAACCCCTGGAAGAGAAGAAGAAACGATGGTCTCGGTTAGTACCTCCCTGACCAGGACCACAGGGAAGGTGTCACGGGAAATGATTCCAGCACTGTCTTCCACACACAGAGTAAGAACCACGTACACTGTAGGCTGTGGACATCATGGGGCTCAACTCTCTCAAAGCAAAGCTGTATACATATGCTGATACCTCGAATTTTATTGTTAGAGATTTACCCTCATCCTATTAAAAGCAAATGAACTAGGAGCACCAACACTTTACACTGGCTTACATCCTTCCAGTCTCCTGGGACCGTGGCAGACATAACTAATCAATCCAAGCAATTCTGTCTCATGAGGTGATCTCAGAGTCCTTGGCACAGCACTCGAAGCAACTACTACCCGACGAGAAAAACTGGGACACACACGGAAACTTAGTTGCCATCTTTTATGAAAGTGACGGCGATAATAAGCTTACATTTGAGCAGTAGTTGATAGTCTAACAAATATTTCTCGTTTGAACAAGTATTCTTTTCCTTTTTTATTCTTAAACTAAAGCAGGTGGTTAAAGAGTTTCTATACACTCCGCTATCATCTGTAAGAAGCAGGTCCCAGACAGCAACACGGAACCCAAGCCGGCCCAGTGTTCGAAGGACTCCTCTTCATACCTGGGTTAGCAGTTCGCCCTATCCTGCTCTTGACAGTAATTTCCGGAAGGGTAAATAAGAGGACCCCAGGAAGTCCTAAGGATAAGAGAACACAAAGACACAGGACCTCACAACCCGGAAAACCTGGACTGAAAGGACACCACAAAAAGTTAACCCTTTCCCTGGACAGAGCAGTAAAGGGCCCCGCCCGCAACTGGAATCTGACCGCAACTCAGAACCCCATCATAGCTAAAAATGACCCAGACCACACGAAACCATGTGGGCATCAAGCTGGACATGCCTTTCTTTGGCTGGCACCCCTGCAGCTCCTCTCAAAAGCAGCCAAATATCCCCCAAGGTCTCCCGAAGATGACGCATTGATGGTATAGTACTGAGCAGAGCTGCCTGCCAAGGTCTCCCCCAAGTTACAAACATCCTGGAGGGAAAACACAATTTACAACCACACCCCTTTCTCTTTAGAGTTTCATCTCTCGGGCCTCCCCCTGCTCCTCTCTGATCTACAGTCCATACCATGTGGCTCCATTTGGGGAGAAAAAATGTTAAGATTAGCTCCTATAAACAAGGGGTTCCCAATGCGGAGATTCCAAGGGCTCCCATCAGCTCACCCTCCGACCCAGTCCAGTGTTGGAAGTAGAACAGTCCTAAAAATGTTTTAAAACACTCGAATTAGATAGCATGTTGAATTTGAAGCTAACATACGGACTTTTGACTTTAAAAGGCTATATTTTCACAACAAACACGCGTTGCTATGGTGACAGCATAAGCCTATGTAAACTCCAGGCATTTATGTTCATAGAAACTCCTGAAGCAAGACCAAATGTTGGCCCTAACGTTCTTGTTCTTGCCAACTTCCAAATAGCACACAAATTTGCCAAAAATAAATGGGTGTGACTAATACAAGCTCAGAATTTTTTTTTTTCAATTTACCTTGAGGGCAGCGTTTGTTGATATGGGAGCTGGGTGAGTTAAACACCCCCTCCCCGTAAATCCATCTGTTTTATTTACACTTCCTAAAGGGTCTGTGTGCACATTTTTTCCATAAATCGTACAACTGCTAGTAATCACGTAGCATTCCCATCTGTGGCCCGCTCCATTTTAACACCGCGTCTCTTCCCTTCGCTTGTGTTCCATTAAGCACATACTACAGGCAAAACAATCAAGACTTAACTCTTCCGGGCCAGGTACACCTCCCAGGCTGCAGAATTGTCAACAAGCTCGTACACAGGCGACACCTCCAAGGTCCACTAGCCCACAGGAAACCCTATTACAAGCTCAGAGACATCAAATTGGTTTCTGCTATTGACTTTCTTTCTTGTGACCCCTGCCCCGGCCCTCTAGGCCCCAATCCCAAATCCCTCCTTTCTTCCGCGCTGAGGTCAGCGTGCGTGGCAACTGTGTTCGTCCAGAATCTACTCTAGCCCATGCCCGAGAGCGCCTGCTAATTACTATAGTCACACTTCTTAATTCAACAAGCGCCAGGCGGCTGGCTGCCGTCTCCCCAGTGAGAAGGGTCGCCAGCTCTCTCCCGCAGGTCACTAAGTCGGCATTTATTTCCTGATAGGAGATGGCATTACAAGGTAGCTGTTCCAACATGAATGGTAATCAACCGTAATTAAAAGTGATACACCCATTCTGACTCATGCGATAGTGATAAAAAAAAAAAAAGGGAAAAAAAAGCAGGTAGTGGGAGGAGGGAAGAAAGAGAGAGCTTCTGCGTGATCACAGCTGACTGCGGAGTACATTTAGAATTTCTGGGAAATAAATAACTTTATTTTCTATTCATTCCCACAGGAGGAATCCACGCACCTGAGTACCACAGGGAAGGGCAGAGAGTGCCGTGAAGGCATAGAAAGTGTCCGGCCCAAGAGTGCACCCTTTCACATGGCGCCAGGAGCTGCATCTCGGGGGCGTGGCCGTTTGAGGAATTTCTGACCCAGAGAGCGACCTAACTAACTTACGGACGGTGCCAGTCTCCAGCCACAGAAATCCACGTACCAACCCTCTGCCAACCAGGGGCACTTTGACCTGAGCTACTCAAACTGATGTTTGCCACCCAGATTTCCAGCCTCAACCCTGCGGGGTCCTCTCCAAACTGCCAATTACATAGCCTCGCTGGTGAGCAGATTCTCAGGTCCTCTGGCACCTGTATACAGGCCATGTGCCCACAGTCAAGACTCAGTTCAGCTCTAAGTCAGTCATGACTGGGGTCACCGTCCACTCCTGCTCCGGTTCCGCAGCCGTGTGCCCCAGAGTCAGGTTCTGGGACCGCAGCTGACTCTCCAGGTCCACTGAAGACAAGTGTTCCCAGGAGAAACCAGAACAGAAGTGTGCTGGGGGGGAGGGGGGTGGAGCCAAGCCCACGTATGACCCGAGCCCTGCTCCCTCCATCTGATTTCACAGGGACATCTGGAGGGTAAAGTGCCCACAGAGAGACCAGGCTGGCCTTTCTCAGCTCCACACAGCCCCCCACTCGCTACTGGCCACCTCAGGGCAGAAGGAATTGGCGCGATCCTGCAGCCCCCTGAGTATCCTCTGGAGGCTGAGGGTTTGGGACACCCAGCTGGTAAATGAGCGCCAGCAGGGTGGATACACCCCTGAAGAAGTAAACAACGATCGTATCTTAACCTTAGTTTCTTGAGGGAATCATTAAATCTCAGAGGACCAGAAGAAAGACACTCACAGCCCTGGCTCTTCCTCCTAAAACACCACACTGTAAAGTCTATGCCCAGCCAGACCAGGTGTATGCCGATAGAACCTCAACGTGCTATTTGATTCCCTTTCCATGGTGACGACCATACAGCTTCCCTAGTGGGGCTAAATTACAAGGGACCGTCTCCCATGCCCAGGACAGGCCCCTGGACTCTGACTAGCCTGCATGTCTCCCTTGCTATTCCAGCTGTTTCGGGACAGACAGAAAAAGAGAGACACGAGATCGCAAAGGGACAACACAGTGCCTGCAAGAACTCCCAGGCGTGAGCCAGCCATGATGGATTTCTGGGTGAAAGAAAGAGGGAGAGACTTCCTTTCCCCTTGGGGTCATGTCTCCCCTTCCATGGCCTGTGACTTCTCACAAACGGGAATGAAGAAGAGCAGGCGGTTTTTAAGCAGCAGTGTTCGGTATACAATTCAGAATTGAAAAATGTGCAAAAGGCGGGGCATGGGGTTGTTCAAAAGCAGTCAGTTTGAAGAATACAACCTGTGTTGGCAGTGGTGGTGCACACCTTTAATCCTGACACTAGGGAGGCAGAGGCAGGCAGATTTCTGGGAGTTCCAGGCCAGCCTGGACTACGGAGTGAGTTCCAGGACAGCCAGGACTACACAGAGAAACCCTGTCTTGAAAATAGTAGTAATAATAATAGACTGTATGGACAGAGGAGAGTCCTTAAGACACTCAAAGTAAGCTGGCAAGATGTCAATAAACTGTCAGTGGAGTTTCAGGTAAGCAAAGGTCATCCGTGTGCTGCCTGTGTACAAAGTGTAAACTGCTCCAGGAGAGTAAGAGAGGGTGGGATTTGAACAGAGAGCCCTGGAGGGTGAGTGGATGTGAATAGCAATGATAAAGGAGGAAGGGGAACTCTGCGGGAAGAACTGAGTCATCTCCTGGAGGTATTCCACAATGCCCCAGAAGATTATCTCTCTTATAATAAGGTTAGAAACAAAGCTGTTTCCTAACGTGAACACCTCCCCCTACAGCTGCCAGCAAGACCCTTCCCCGGCACGACTGTTCTTGAGGACCGGACCGCAAGGGTGAAAGTACAGGGGAGGCAAATGGCCTGCAGGGACCTCTCTCTCCTCCTTCAAACCAGCTTTGGAAACAGCCGCCTCTAAGGGCAGTGCACCTCCCCAGCAGACACACACCACCTCCTTTGAAACGTGTTTCCTCGTTTCGCCCAAACCTGATGAGATCAGATCTACACTGAGAAGCCTCAGAAGCCCAGGGGTGGTGGGCCAAGCCTTTGATCCCAGCAGAGGCGGACAGACCTCTGTCAGCTCAAGGTCAGCCTTGTCTACACAGCAAATTCCAGCCAGCTCTATTACGTGAGGCCCTATATGAAGAAAGAAAGGAAGAGAGAGAGAGAGAGAGAGAGAGAGAGAGAGAGAGAGGAAGAGAGAGGAAGGAGGGAGGAAGGAGAGGGATGAAGGGAGGAAGGGAGGGAGAGAGGGAGGGAGGGAGGAAGGGAGGGAGGAAGGGAGGGAAGGACACAATGCAGCAGATCCAGGGTTTGATCATCTTGAGCCTTCCCATCTGCCTACTCTCCCATCCCACCCCATCCACAACAGAACAAAAGCAGGAACAAAAAGGGATCCCAGACTCAAACGGTGGCTCCTATCTCCTCCCAGCTCGCAACTAGCCTCACCTGCCCCCCACTTTGTCCCTGAAAAAGCTCTTTTCCCCTCACACAGCCAAATAAAATGCAGGGAATCTACTCATCTAACCTTCAGAAGCTTTGAACTAGCTCCAAGCTAAAACTTGTCCTGAAGTAACGAGGAATGTAAGTAGAAAGACCGGCTGTCCCTCCGAACCCCCTCCCCATTATCCACTGGTAGGCCTACCCTGTGTGCCATGTTAGAGGTTTGGGAGTGGGACGGGAGGTGGGAGGGTGTTCTAACGGAACAGCCTTAATCCTGCACACTCAGTGCACACTTCTGGGACTTTTCTCTCTCTAAAACAAGGAACCCATAAGTGATACTTCTTGCCGGATTGTCCCCATCTCCTCCGCATCTCCTCAGAGGTGGGGCTGCTTTCAAGGGAGGTACCTTTCTGATGGCTGTGGATTAACAGTCTGTATCCGCGAGAAGCTTTTTAACTTTCAAAGTCCTCCATCCATCATTCCACTCCATCCTCCTGACAGCCTGACAGTGCGGGCAGAGCCAGGCTTACCAGGGCCAGCCTACAGAGTAAGCAACGTGGATTAAGTACTCAGAGGACCTGGGGGCCCAGGAAGGCACAAACGGCCTCCCAGAATCCCTCCCAGCAAACCGCACCTGAAAATTCCCTTAACAAAGGCGGTCCTTTCCTTTTCACAATGCAAGTGAGGCAAGAAGCCAATGCCTTTGAAAAAGCCAGCCCGCAGCCAGTGCGCACGGTGGAGCCCAGCCCCCAGACGACCTGCCCCAAGAGCAAATGGGACACCCAAAGGAAACATGAGTGATTTTTTAAAAACCTAATTTGAGGGATAGATTCACCTGCAATCGCCCCCTAAAAACCACTAACCCTATTTTACGTGGAGGAAGGCATCGTCGCGGCACCCGACTCATTCATTCCCATTCCTCCATTCAAACATGTTTTAGTTGCTCCTATTGGGCAGGCGGTGCCCTGAGATACAAGCGTAAGACGTAGACCCTGCATTTCAGGAGTGCTAAGTGAAGGCTACGGGAGTGTCAGGCTACCTGAGGGCCTTCCCAGCATGCTCCTTGATCCTTCATCCAGGCCTCACTTTGGGCATCAAGGATAGCTTTCTATATACATTGACTAAAGAGACTTTCACAGCCCAGAATAAAAAGAGAAAACTGGCCTCAGAACAGAGACTTCTTGCATTGACCTAGAACTGGGGGGTCTTGGTTGTCACACTAACAACTGACTTGCGGCGATCTCAGAGCATAAACAAGCTCTATAAATGAGAGAAAAGTAGGAGTGGGCAGCACACGGTGAGTCCTCCTTCTCCTCAGGAAGTGGAGATCACCTCAGCAGCTGTTCAAGGCAGCAGGGCCTGGTGATCTAACACCAACTATTGGATAGGGGGCCATGAATTTGAAAGACAGCAAGGGGTACTCGATGGGAGAGTCTGTGGGAGAGGAAGGGAGGAAGGAAATGTAAGTATAATCTCAAAAAGAAAAAGAAAAAAGAAATAATTTTAAATGCCATCTTAATCATTATTTTACATTACAGTTCAGCCGTGCTAAGCCCACTCACATTGTTCAGAGAGAGGCTACCAGAACTTCTTCATCCAGCAGAACAGACACGCTACCCTTCAAGTGACAGCTCTCCTCTCCCCATTCCCAGATCTTGGCAACCACCTTCTACTTTGTCTCCACAAAAGTAACTGCGCTAATGAGAGAGCTTATTAAGGAGGTGCAGGATAGAGGGAGGGTGGGGGCTACTGTAGACATATTATTAAGGTAGCACAGGATAGAGGGAGGGTTTATTGGACTGGGTTAGTAAACACACACGTACACATGCACACGCACATGCACGAGCAGGTGCATGCCTGGGTAGGCACAGAAGCCACACACACACACACATGAGCAGGTGCGCACCTGTGTACCTGTGTGTGCACAGAAGCTAAGGAATGTCACCGGGTATCTCCCTCTATCCTCTCTGTCTTATTCCCAAGAAGAAGGGTCTCTCCCTGAACCTGGGGCTTGTAATTTGTTTCGTCTTGTCTTGTTCTATCTTCTGTTGGCTAGGACTGAAGCCAACAAGTGCTAATGACCCTGTCTCAACCCCAGCCACTGGTGCTTGGGTTTCAGGCAAGCCAGTAGCCAACTTGTGAGGGTGCTGGAATGCAAGCTCTCAACCTTCTCCTTGGGCAGCAAGTGCTCTTGACATCCAAGCCATCTCTCCAGCCCTGCCGTTTCATTTTATTGTTATCTTTGGTTGTCTGGTTGATGTGTTAGTTGTTTTTGAGACAGGGCCTCTTTGCATGATCCAGGCTGCTCTCAAATTCCCAATCCTCCTGTCTCAACCTCCCTAGTGCTGGGATTACAGGGACCACAAACCTATAGAATTTGACTTTTGTAATCAGTTTATTTCACTTAGCATACAGTTAATATGCTCCACAACATCCAAGATGGAGATAAAGAAAAAGGACCACAGTGCATTCATGACCCACGAGACCACCGAATTCCTTTAGATAAATGCATTTTGGAGAATTGTTTTAATTATGTGCACTGGGCTGATATAGCACCCAGAAAGGATATAGCACCAAGATCCCTAGACCCTCTGCCTAGTCATAGGGAATGCACCCTTTCTGGTTTCCCCAGGTACGGACAACTGACTTGCCCAGGATACAACACTTGATCCCTACTTGGGGTTCTAACTATTCAAGATTGTCTACCTTGTTTCTATTATTCTGACATGGACCCTGCGAACCTTTCGACCAAAGCATCCTACCCCATACACAGGCAACACATTCAAAGCTAGTGTGGATTCTTATTGGGTCTTATTACTGAGTGCATTAAAATCCTAAAGAGTATGCCAAGCATTTTTTTTTGGTATGTGAAGTAATTAAAAGCTTGTCATGAACAACATAAGCATGCCTTTGAAATCTCACTTTGCCTATGGCATCCTACAAGAATTTGCCAAGCAGAAACAAATATCCCACTCCCTAATTATTGCCAATTATCAAAATAGGTCAAGCCCAGGGTCTAGTCCTCGTAATTAGAGTTTCCTAACCCAATCCCCGCAATATTTCCAGCCCAGCCTTTGACAAGTTCAATGGGCCACTGCAGAGACTCCTAACTCTTTCAGACCTCCAGGGGGCGTCACTGAGCCACTCCCTAACTGCTACATTGAGAGGGACCCTGTTTGAGATCAAGTTGCTTGTCCCAACGAGACTCTGTTGCTGTCGTGTTTTCCAAAATTATAACCTCCCCAACCAAGGGGAAGCACACCTCTACTCAGTAAGAAGCATGCATTTCTGCCCATACATCCACATGTGCGGCTCAGAGCGTCAGGTCTCCCGTGAGCTGCCCGGGTCTGCAGGGCTCCTGCTCCACAGCTGGACACAGGTGATCCGTCTTCTGTCTCCACAGCTTATTTCCCAGGATGTGGGCTCTGAAGTTGCATCCTATGCCAATTCCCTTCGGCAGGAAAGGCACCTTCTGGTGTCAGCGCTGCCATCCCAGGCCTTCACGCCTGCCAAACTCCTCATGTTTTATCGATTTTTATTTAAATTGGTGCTCAAGGAATTAACCCAGCTTATACAAATTCCGTCTTCCAAGAGCCATTCCGGTGTGGCTGCACTTGTGGTATTTCACTCTCCAAATGAATCGAATTGGATTTTAATGGCAGTAGAACCCATTAAGCAACACCTGATTGGGTTATTTCCTGGAATTTCATCTTCATTGTTTTCTTCGGCCCCGTTATCCAAAATATTCAACAAGGGAGCCATCGGGAGCTGCTGCCAAGCTTTATTAGATTTTTCTTGAAATCATGGTTACATTTTCTTCTATCTCTTTATGGAGGTTTTGTTGTTGTTATTGAAATTACCTGGCGCAACAC
Source organism: Myodes glareolus (assembly GCF_982192425.1). Classification (NCBI taxonomy): domain Eukaryota; kingdom Metazoa; phylum Chordata; class Mammalia; order Rodentia; family Cricetidae; genus Myodes; species Myodes glareolus. The sequence goes on from NC_142033.1 coordinate 88,941,979, forward strand.
GAGTGAGAAGGAAACACGGAACACGCAACAAACCCACTTAGGAGTTTAGTAGAGGGGGCGTGTACAGGCCTGGGGAAGTCAGTGTGCAGAGAGCAAGAAGAAGTTGGTGAGTCCAGCTTTTAAAAGCTGCCTAGCGCATGCACATGGGGGTTGACGTGGCTACGTTATATGCAGATGATGGGGCTCATGCATGCACGCAAGGGCTTAGCTGAGTCATACGTGGATGATGTAATCCACACCACGCATGGGTCACGCGGGGCACTTTAACATCCCCAGGGGCCATTAGGCACTTCTGCCTGAGTCACGTGCATGGCCCCTGGAACCCAGAAATATCAGCCTTATGTGGCTGAAATCATTACAGTTGTTGTTGTTATGGAGTTGGGGTGGGTGTTGTTATTTGTTTGCTTGATTCTGATATTTATTTTGTTTGTCTTTTAAAGGCTTTTTTGTTTGTTTGTTTTGTGTTTTGAGGCAGAGTTTCTCTGTGTAGCCTTGACTGTCCTGGAACTTGCTCTATAGGCCAGGCTGTCCTCAAACTCAAGAGATCTGCCTGCCTTTGCCTCCCAAGTGCTGGAATTAAAGGCGTGCACTACCACTGCCCAGCATTTAAAGTCTTACTCTACTATAGCTCAGGCTGGTCCGTAACTCACAATCCTCCTGCCTCTGCCCATACCACCATGCCTATCTCATTCATTCATTCCACAGAGTGCCTCATCAGACTGTCAACTTATGTCTCAGGGTTTTATTGCTGCAACAAAACACCATGAGCAAAGCAAGTTGGGGAGGGAAGGGTTTATTTGGCTTACACCTCCACAGCACCATCATCAAAGGAAGTAAGGACAGGAACTCAAGCAGGCAGGAACCTGGAGGTTGGAGCTGAAGCAGAGGTCATGGAGGGTGTTGCTTACTGCCTTGCTCCCTATGGCTTGCTCAGCCTGCTTTTTTTTTTAATTAAAACACTGTTTGGCCCATTAGCTCTAGCCTCCTAACTCTCACATCTTGATTTAATCCATTTCTATTAATCTGTATAGCACAATGAGGTCATGGCTTACCGGGAAAGATTCAGCATGTCTGACCTGGCGTCTCCATGGCGGCTCTCTCACTCCGCTTTCTTCCTCCCAGAATTCAGTTCTTTCTTCTCCGCCTATCTAAGTTCTGCCTTACCAACTAGGCCAAGGCAGTTTCTTTATTCATTATCCAATGAAAGCAACACACAAAAGGAAGAAACTCCTACACCATTTCCCCTTTTCTGTTGAAACAAAAAGGAAGGCTTTAACTTTAACAAAATAAAATTACATATAACGAATCAGTTATCAAGCAAGAATTACAGTTACAATATTTATATCTACTTTAACTTTTGTCATAACTAAGGAAAATTATAACTATAAATTCTTCAACTCCATCAAAGACTCCAGAAGGATATAATATTACCTAAGTAAGCAGGAAGTGCATTGTAAACAACTTCCAAAACTCTAGAATTGACAGAGACATCTCGCTGCCTGGACATTTACCCAAAGTTCTTCTGTACCGTTGGAATATCCTTCTTCAGCCTACAGGTCCATAGTATCCAGCAGACTTTTCCACAAAACTGGAAATTTCAAAGACAGTTCCACCTATATTGGCAGTTTTTAGTTACTTTCCTCTGTGTCCTGCAGAATGTCTCACAGACTCTTTCATGAAGCAGGAACCCCGAAGGATCATCTCACCGTTAGGCAAGTTTAGCAGTCACCTCTCTGTGGGTACTGCATGTCCAGTGAAGCAGTACAGGCAAGAGAAGTTTCTTGCCCAAACTTCAGCCTGCTTTCTTAAAGAACCCAAGACCACTAGCCCAGGGACAGCCTCACCCACAATGACCTGGGCCTTCCCCCATCAATCACTAATTGAAAAAAATCCTGGATCTGATGGCAGCATTTCCTCAGTTGGGGTTTAGATGACTAGCTTGTGTCAAGTTGGCATAAAACTAGCCAGGACAACATACATTGTAAAAACAAAAATAAACTGTTTTTTGTAGGTTATGTAACAATTATGGGGACTATGATTCTCCAAAAAAAAAAAAAACCTCTCATATGGGGTGTCTTATTTACATGTACTTGTCTATCTTATTATAATTTTCAGTTTATGTATGTGTGTGTGGTCGAGTGCACATGCACACATCATGTGTCTACAGGTGCCCACAGAGGTCAGAAGACAGTGTTGGTCTGATCCCCTGGGGGTGGAATTGCAGGCAGTTGTGAGTCACCTGCTGTGGGTGATGGGGATTCTCAGGTCCTCTGGAAGAGCAGCAAGTACTCTTAACCACTGAGCCAGCTCTCCAGCCCCTAGAACCTTTCTTAATAACATGAAAGCAATTTTATCCTTAGGATGGGAAACCCAATTCGACCATATATTCATTTATATAATCTGACTTAACCCTATATGAATAAAATGAACAAAGCAACTGAAATGAGATAGATAGATAGATAGATAGATAGATAGATAGATAGATAGATAGATTAGACAGACAGACAAACAGACATCATGATGGCAAGGTAGGAAAGGACAAGAGCCTTAAAGTTTTTCACCAGAAAAACTTTCAGCAGAGAACAAGCAAGAATTTCAACACAGTGAGCATTTGCTGTTTGTTGTAAAGGGGAGCGGCGGGTTGCGCTCCCGGTGCCCAGCCACCCGGCTAACTTTACCAAAAATTATTAGATGGAAACTGTATTCATGTAAACACTGCCTGGCCCATTAGTTCTAACCTCTTATTGGCTACCTCTCACATATTATTTTAATCCATCTCCATTAATGTGTATTGCCACTTGACTGTGGCTTACTGGCATGAGTCTAACCAGCACCAGCATCTGTCTCCGAGAGGAGTACCACGGTGTCTGCCTCATTGCCTTCTTCCCAGCATTCTGTTCTGTCTTCCCTGCCTACCTGAGTTCTCCCTATCAAGTAGGCCAAAGCGGTCTCTTTATTTAATCAATGAAAGTAACACATAGACAGAAGACCCTCCTACACCAGCTGTTAAGGTTGCTGACAAAGATTTGACACTCTCTTCATAGACAGACATTTTCTGTTAGGCAGCAATGAGCCAGGCTCAAGGTTGGAATGCACATGACCTTGGGGAGGTCCTCATTTCCCTCCCACACGTTTTCTGAGAATCTCCAATGGGACTGTTAACTTGTTTATAAAGAAGCTGTCCCACCTTCCCGCATCTGTGACTTAGACTCTCACGCTGTCAATCACAGTCCTGTCAGGTCACCTCCAGACCCACCCTGTGATCTAATCTAAGTTCCTTAACAACCTTTTGAAGATAATGACAGTAAAGACAACAACTCCTACATGTTTCTACTGTAAAGACAACGGCTATTGTGTAGAGTGACTCTCAGTCCACGACCGACCGTGTTCTCCTGTCTTATTACCGTCTTCCCGGGTACCTCTCTTTCTCATGGGGAAGCTCTACTATTGAAATCTCTTAATAAATCCCAACTCTGCTTTATACTGGCTCATCCTGAAATCCCTTTCTGCATCAAAGCCGAGGATCTGGTGCTCCCTAAGTTGAGGTCCCTTAAAAGATTAAGAGACTCGCTAGGACTGCTGTGGGCGGTGGACACAAAGAGCCACGTCTCTGTCCTTGTCACCACTGACAGAATTACTCTGTGGCATCAGGCTGAGACCCCAGTTTTCCCTCGGACGCCAGCAGACTTTGACGCTCCCCAGTTCTCCTCTACAGAGAAGAGTGTGCTCATCCTGCCCCTGCCCTAACTGCAGAGTTGGGGACCATGTGTGTATGAGGAGAGCAGGGAGGTGAGAGGAACATCCCAGGAAAGAGGCACTTGGTCTCAACCCCACTTTCAAACCTCAACGTTCCATGTAATTTCCCTTTTTCCAAAATCTTCATAAGGTGAAACTCAATAGACCAGCACATCGCTTCTCTGTTTCTTTTTTGGTTTTGAGACTGCATCTCACGCTAGTGAATGAGATTCTAGCGACTGTTTATCTAGCAAGGCTTCTGCCCCAGCCGCTCACATGCTGAGGTTACAGGCACGTGCCATCACTTCTATGTTATTCTTACACTAAGAAACAGTCACTGCTTCCCAGCTGCAGAGGAAGTGTGACCGCCACCGGGCTCCATCCCTTCCCCACCATGACGGACTGTGCCCCACCGGGCTCCATCCCTTCCCCACCATGACGGACTGTGCCCCTTGCTAAAACCATTAACCGAAGGCAAACCTGCCTGTTCTACTGGCTTTGTCCAACACTAATCTTATGCTCCTCTCCTGTGAAGAAAATTACATCACCCCGAAACACAAGAGGCTTGTCTTTCACAAGATACGGGAGAAAAAAAAAAAGGACCAGGCTCACATCCTAATCTCCTTGATTTCACTCCAAATGGAAAATGGGCCCAGGGACTTCTGAGCATGGCACCAGATTAAGTTAATGCCAATTCACCCTTCCCAGTGAAAGATTAATACATACACACTGGGCAAAATATGATAGACACACAAATATCCCTAGGTACTGATTTTTGTTCAACATTTATTCTACTTGTCTACTTACTAGCATCCTAAACAGAGTTTGAGGGGTTTTTTTCCTATGTATTCATGTGCACTCTGCCCTCCGTGGGGGGCACAAACAGCTGGAAAACGAGCACCTCAGAAAATTGCCATCTGCCTGGTCCTGTGACCAGCATACAAATGCTCCCTCCTTTAGCTGAAGGCTCCAAAACAGTAAGGGAAATGCTAGGGATGTACACACCTGCCCCCACCCTCCCGAAGAGAAACCACCTCCTCTGTGGGGGCATAGTTAATGTCGGGGCTAATGGCAAAAGGCAGTCCAGAAGGAAGCTGGCCAGGTGTGAGGGCTCACATCTGTAATTCCAGCACTTGAAAGGCTGAAGCAGGAGGATGGTCTTGAGTTCAAGCCAGCCTGGGCTGCAGAGTGAGAGCTCTACTCAAAGAAAAACAGACAGGAGTTGGGGTGGAGTTGAACTCGAAATGTTTCCTCTGAATTTGTGGTAGTCCCCACATTTCTCTCTCCATCAGAGTTCGTGGGTGTTCAGAATGAAGGGTGATACAAGTGGGAAATGGATCACTTCCTGGTGCAGCTCGCTTCCTGATGCAGGCTCACCTTCTGATGCAACTCACTTCCTGATGCAGGCTCACATCCTGATGCAGCTCACTTCCTGATGCAGGCTTACTTCCTGATGCAGGCTCACATCCTGATGCAGCTCACTTCCTGATGCAGGCTTACTTCCTGATGCAGGCTCACATCCTGATGCAGCTCACTTCCTGAGGCAGGCTCACTTCCTGATGCAGGTTCTCTTCCTGATGCAGGCTCTCTTCCTGATGCAGCTCACTTCCTGGTGCAGCTCACTTCCTGATGCAGCTCACTTCCTGATGCAGGCTCACTTCCTGATGCAGGCTCTCTTCCTGATGCAGGCTTACTTCCTGAGGCAGGCTCACTTCCTGATGCAGGCTCTCTTCCTGGTGCAGGCTCACTTCCTGATGCAGCTCATTTCCTGATGCAGGCTCTCTTCCTGGTGCAGCTCACTTCCTGGTGCAACTCACTTCCTGGTACAGGCTCACTTCCTGATGCAGGTTCACTTCCTGAGGCAGCTCACTTTCTGATGCAGCTCACTTCCTGGGTGGGATGTGCACATAGCTGTCTGCCCACCTGGATTCTAAGACATCAATGGAATGAAAACTCCACATTCTGTAGAATGGTTCAGATCAAGTACACAACAGAGCAAGGGAAAGCAAGGCAAAAAATATCTTTCATAAACAAAGACAAGGGTAAATGGGAGACAAAATCCTACATGATACAATGTACATAGAAATCCAGAAAAGATCACCTTCAGGCCACTCCTGCACACCCATCTTCAGAACTAGAGGGACTTTAGAAAATATCTCCACTAGCCTCTTTGTAAAGGTCTCTGAGTTTCTAAAACCATCTTTGCTAAACGATTGACATGAGAGGGCCCAGGCCACTGTGGACAGGGCTACCCTTGGCAGGTGGTCTTGGGTTACATAAGAAATCAGGCTGAGCAAGTGACAGAAAACAAGCCAGTAAGTAATGTTCCTCCATGGTCTCCGCTTCAGTCCCTGCCTCCAGGTCCCTACTTTGACTTTCCTCCATGATGAACTGTATCCTGTAAATCAAATAAGCCATGTCCTCCCTAAGTTGCTGTTGCTCATGGTGTTCATCACAGTAACAGAGAACCAAACTAACACAGCAGCCACTTATTTATATTTATGCACCAACCTCAGATCAGTTCTGCTTGCTGAGCTATGGAGCCACCACTCCCATCATCCAAAACCTCATCTCTCTGACCATAAGATGTGCTATCCTTGTGTTCCAGAAGAAGTGAGAGAGACATCCTATATTTTCCTCTCTTACCTCCTGTCACTGTGGGCTCCACAGCAGTCCAGCCCTGCATAACTGCACAGAAAACTAACAGGTGGTTACCTCTAAGGATGCTGAAGAACCTGGAGAATAGAGAACGGACCTCCTAAATCTGTGTTGGACCCAATGTGGGTCTAAGTTGCACATGTGTGAGGCAGATCATAAGACTCAGAGAGTTACCAAGCATAGGCTACTGTTGATGGAGGCTGCTCATTTGCTCCTGGCCTCGCAGACCTGAAATAATCACACAGAAACTATATTATTTGCAGTACCGTTTGGCCAATAGCTTAAGCATGTTTCTCGCTAGCTCTTACATCCTCTTTATCTTTTAATTTAATTTTTTTTTATTTTTCGAGACAGGGTTTCACTGTAGTTTTAGAGCCTGTCCTGGAACTAGCTCTTGTAGACCAGGCTGACCTCAAACTCACAGAGATCTGCCTGCCTCTGCCTCCCGAGTGCTGGAATTAAAGGTGTGCACCACCACCTCCTGGCTTAGCTCTTACATCTTAAATTAATCCCACTTCTATTATTTTATACTTTACCATGAGGCTCATGGTTTACCAGCAAGGTTCCAGTGTGTCTGTCTCCTACAGTAGCTACATGGCATCTCATTGACTCTGCTTACTTTCTCATCTATCTGCTTGAAATTCCCACCTTGCCCTATTCTGCACTGCAGTAGGCCCAAAGCAGATTCTTTATTAACCAATGGTATTCACAATATACAGAGGGGAATCTCACATCAGGACACCAAACCCTAAGTGGCTCATGCTCAGGGAAGACTCATGCTGAATCATTGTGTACCCAATGCAGACTGAAATTCCAGTTCTAAATCTACTGAAGTTGACTGACTGTTTTCTTTTCTATTTTTCTTTGTTGTTATTGTGTTATTTGTTTGTTTGAGGTTGGTAGGTCGGTTGGTTGATTGGTAGGTAGGTAGGTAGGTAGGTAGGTAGGTAGGTAGGTAGGTAGGTTAGTTGGTTGGTAGGTTAGCTGGTTTGTTGGTTGGTTAGTTGGTTGGTAGGTTAGTTGGTTGGTAAGTTGTTTGGTTGGCTGGTAGGTTGGTTGGTTGGTTGGTTGGTTGGTTGGTTGGTTGGTTGGTTGGTAGGTTGATTGGTTGGTTGGTTGGTTGGTTGGTTGGTTGGTTGGTTGGTTGGTTGGTTGGTTGGTAGGTTGATTGGTTGGTTGGTTGGTTGGTTGGTTGGTTGGTTGGTAGGTTGATTGATTGGTTAGCTGGTTGGTTGATTTTTATTTTGGAGAGTTACCATGCAAAGTAATAGGTTTCATTATGACATTTTCTTGCAAGTGTGTCATTGTACTTTGTTCTCAATTGCTCACCTCTCCTATTGGTGTCCCTATGCCCTATGTCCCATTCTAGCTGGTTCCTTTCCATCCCATGTGGTTCCCCCTTCTGCTTTCTTTTCTTTTGAAAGCAATTTTGCATTATTTTATTTTAAGGAAACCACAATCTCAGCACCACAGCACCCATGCAGAGGTCAAAAGGCAACTTACAGGAGTCAAATCAGTTCTCCCCTTCCATTGGGTCCCAGCAATGGATCCCAGGTCATCAGTCTCTGCGGCAGGCACCTTCACTGACTGAGCAATCTCACTGGCCTCCCTCCATTTTCTCGTGACATCTGTTCCATTGCTTTCTCTTTTCCCCTCCCTTCTCATAATCCCACTCCTAGTTTCAAAACTTTTATTCACACATATATATGTACATGTATGTAAACACGTAATCTTAATCTCTATGCTGTGCATAAGAGAAAACACATTGTAACTGTCTGACCATGGCTTATATCACTCAATGATTTCAGTTGTAGCCATTTTCCTGAAAATGTCTTTTTTTATCTTTGTGTGTTTGCTTTGAGACCAGATCTCACTGTAGCTAAGGCTGACCTCAAAACTCAGATTTTTTTCTGCTTCCCCTTCCCACATGCTGGGATTAGAGGTATGTGCCACAGTGTCCAGCTTCCTGTAAATATCATGATTTCAATTTCCTTTTATAGCTATATAAAATTCTGTTCTGTATATTTTATCCAAAATACTTTACATATTTCTTATAAACATTTTTTTTATCCATTCGTCTGTTCATGAACATTTAGGATTGTTTCCTGCCTATTGTGAGTAATGCAGCAATGAACATGGACAAGCAGGTATCTCTATGGTGTGTTGACATAGAGATATTTGGACATATACCCAAGAGCTGGGTCACATAGTTGGTAACTCTTACTTTAGGTTTTTTGAGGAGCCTCCATCATTATTTCCAAAGTTGCTGTATTAGTGTACCACCAATAGTAAACAAAAAACTTGACAAGTATCATGTTAACATGGATGATAAAGAAGACACATATGCTTGGTGGTGATAGTGCATGCCTTTAATCCCAGCACTCAAGAAGTAGAGACAGGCAGATCTCTGTGAGTTCAAGGCCAACCTGGTCTACAGTGCGAGTTCCAGGACGGTCAAGGCTATTACACAGATAAACCCTATCAAAAAAAAAAAGACTCATATCAAACATACTCAACAGAAAGCAACTAAGAACATGTAAAATACTAACACATTACAAAATCTATACATACATGGAAAGCCAGTGAGTTACATGTCTGTAATCTGTATATATGGAGGCTGAGGAGGAAGATCCCAAGTTCAGGTCAGCCTGGCCTATATAGTAAAGCCCTGTTTCAAAAATTGGAGACCAGGAGCCAGCAAGATGGCTTGGCAGGTAAATGTGCTTGCCACCAAGACTGCTCTTTCAGAGGTCCTGAGTTCAATTCCCAGCAACCACATGGTGGCTCACAACCATCTGTAATGAGATATGGTGCCCTCTTCTGGCATGCAAGCATATATGGAGGAATGTTGTATACATAATAAATAAATAAATCTTAAAAAACAAAAAAAGCACTTGCTTTTGCAGAGGACATGGGTCTAGTTCCCAGCACCCATGAAGCTGCTCACAACCATCTATAACTCCAGTTTCAGGGGATCTGATGCCCTCTTCTGGTCTCTACAGGCACCTGACATGTACATGGTGAATAGACATATATGTAGGCATAATATTATACACAAAAAAATTAAAATTGAATTAAAAATTTTAAGCCAGGCCTGGTGGCACACATCTTTATTCCCAGCACTCTGTAGGTAGAGACAGGTGGATATCTGAGTTCAAGGCCAGATTCATCTACAAAGCAAGTTCCAGAACAGTCAGGGCTATAAAGAGAAACCCTCAAAAACATAAAATAATAATAATAATAATAATAAAATTTTAAATGCCAACCATATACTAATATTAAAATTTTAAATAAGTTACAAACATTTAAACACAATACTCATGTGATAATTAAAGGCAGAATTATGGGAACTATATACTATGCAAATATTAATTTGATTTTGTAAGTTTTTAATCATGTGCATGTGTGCTTTCCCTAAGGCAGTCAATATGCTGCTCAGATCCCCCCACTTCCCCTTGACCCTGATGACCTTCCAGGGGTCCCACAGGAACTTGGCATGTTTGGAGAGACACCAGCAAGGCTGTGTCTAGGCTTGTTGGCAAGCTTCTTCACCTCCTGGCATGTGCTGACGAGGGAGCCACGGTGAGCGCAGGGTTCCTCCGGCTCACACACGCAGCCACCATCTCATCTCTTACACTTGGGTTTCCTCCATCCTGGATGCTGCACAGGAGCTGCAGACATAGAACAGCTCCCCATGAGCACTTATTTTCCGCCAGAGAGCAAATCAGCGTGCCTGCTCACATCTGTAATCTCAGCACTGTGAGGGCGGAAGCAGGGAGATCCAGACTTCAAGGGCAGGGCAGGAGAGATGTCTCGGTGTTAAGAGCTTTTAGTGCTCTTGCAGAAGACCCGAGAGTTCAGTTCCCAGCCTGAATGGCTCCCCACCATCTGTAGCTCCAGGAGTTCCAATGCTCTCTTCTGAACTCCATGAGCACCTGCACTAATGTATGTATGTGCACACACACACACACACAGAGAGAGAGAGAGAGAGAGAGAGAGAGAGAGAGAGAGAGAGAGAGAGAAAACACACTGCAGTAAAGAGTTGCGGGCAGGCCTGCTTTTCATCCTGCCCAACTCCCCCACAGCTAGCTTAGCCCCAGAAATAATAACACATAAGTTGTATTCATTTAAATACTACCTGGCCCATTATCTCTAGAGAGTTAGTTACTGACTAACTCTCACATCTTGATTAACCCATTTCTAATAATCTGTATAGCACCACGAGGTGGTGGCTTACCGGGAAAGATTCAGCATGTCTGACCTGGTGGCTGGCTCCATGGCATCTGTCTCATTGCCCTCTTCCCAGCATTCTGTTCTGTTTACTCCGCCTACCTAATTTTCTGTCCTATCAAAGGGCCAAGGCAGTCTCTTTATTGACCAATGAAAATAACACAATAGACAGATAACCCTCCTCCATCAACACACACATACACATAATTAAAAATAAATATGTTTTAAAATAAAAAATGATGTCAAATTGAAGCATAGATATATGGCAGACATAATATCCATCTGCAGAGTACTAGAGCCAAAAGTAAATCTCAACGAATACAAAACTGCAACAGCTCCTTGTGTCCTTGTATTCTGCCTGACAGAATAAAGCTAGAAATCAATAGCAAAAGAAATGACAAAAAGTGCACAAACCCATGGAGATGAAATAACACACGGGGGGTTGATGAATGAAAGACCATCGAAGGAAGCAAGGAGGACTCTTCTGGCTCTCACAGCAGCCACACACAGGGCACGCACAGAGGGAGGAACACTTAAATACATGCATACACTGAAATAAAAAATAAATAATTTTTTAAAGAGCCCCAGGTCATCTTCCGCTGCACAGCAAGTTCAAGATCAACCTGAGTTACAAGAGACTCATCTCAATACTCCCCAACCTCATCAAAAATAAGAAGAAGAAGAAGAAGAAGAAGAAGAAGAAGAAGAAGAAGAAGAAGAAGAAGAAGAAGAAGAAGAAGAAGAAGAAATAGATAACTATTTCTTGACAAGCTAGTAAATTCATCCCAGACTATAGCTGGAAAGCATTTCTCCAGAAGAAGAGCTCCACAAAAACCCCCAGTTCTTGACTCACCCATTATGTAGCCAGTTCTTCCTGTTGCTGACAACATTTCGTGATGGACAGACATGAGTTTTAAGCCCTTAGAAGAGGGGGTAAGTCGCCTGCAGGCCATTATAACTATGGCTAGCCAGTGGGAAGTCAGGGCTCTATTCAAAGTCTCTTTGCTATTCAACTTCACTTTAATGAGTCTGAAATAAGTCTTATGTGTTCCTGAAAATGTTCCATCACCATTTGAACAAACGCTGTCATCGTCATCACCATCATCACCCTTGCCTCTCACTGAATCAGCAGTGCAGTAGAAGGTAGCACCCCGCCATATTGACGTAATGATGATCCCAAAGACGCCAGCATCATAATCCCCAAAGTCTGTGGTCATGTAACTTTGTAACATGAAGGGGGCTAGTTTGTTGGGGTTTATGTCCTGCCCAGTACCCCACAGCCAACAAGCTCCAAAGAAAATCACACAGAGATCTCCATAAGTTATAAAACTGATTAGCCCTGTAGCTCAGGCTACTTATTAGCTCTTGTAGCTTATATTAACCCATTGTTCTTGTCTATGCTAGCCACATGGCTCAGTACCTTTCTCAGCGGGGCAGCTTACATCTTGCCTCGTCAGTGGTCTGGGCAGAACTGTGGAGGGAACTTCCTGCTTCCCAGAAAACTCCTGTTCTCATCACCCCACTTCTACTTCCTGTCTGGTTGACTCACCTATACTTCCTCCCTGGCCAATCAGCGTTTATTTAAAACATGATTGACAGAATACAGACAATTCTCCCGCACCATAACTTTACATGGCAAAGGGGATCAGGTGATCGATAGCGAGATGGAGAGGTTTTCCTGGATCGCCCCAAGAACTAGGCGTCGTCACACAGTCCTTATCAGAGAGGAAGACAGGGCTGAAACTGCAGCCTCACATAGGACCATACTAGCTTACCACTAGCCCTGCTTCCCTCCTTGTCACTGAGGGGGCAGACAGAAAGGTGCTGGAAGATTCAATGGCAGAAGCAGAGGTCAGAGAGGAGGAGAGATTTGAGGGTGACTGCTATCTACAGGCTGTGAGGGTAGGGACAAGAAATACAGCAGCCCTATTCTCGTTTGGATTTCAGCTTTTCCACCTCCAAAACTCAGAAAATAAATTTGTGTTGTTTCAAGCCTCTCAGTTTGTGTTCATTGGTTACAGCAACAACAGGACCTTAACCACAGCAAATCCTCAGTACATCTGTCACGCTAACATTCACTCATCTGTGTAAATGGGAACACACCTGTGCACACACATGCATGCATGCACGCGTGCGTGCACACACACACATGCACAAATCCTCTCAGCTCCCCAGGACTCTCCATTCTTGCAGAAGTCTCATCCCATCTCCTCCCAGAGCTGCTCATGACCTCGTCCAGCCCTCAATTACTGAGGCTCCGGTTCACTAATACTAGGTCTCCCTGAGCTACGCTTGCTTTTTGCTTTGTTTGTTTGTTTGTTTTGTCTGTCTTACTGGCTTGTGTGTTTTAGGAGGGTGCTGTTCGGAGACAGAGTGTCACTGTGTAGTCCAGGCTGATCTCAGACTCTTAACAACCCTCCTACCTCAGCCTCCCAAACACCACCACACTCAGGTGAAGCTGCATCTTCTATAGACTATTAAGAGCAAACACCAAGAACTCCCTAAACTGAGCCTAGAAGAGGAACCAGACAGGAGAGTCTAGACTACATTAGACAGAAACCTGGGAGGAGCGCAACTTCCCAAGGAGAATAGGGAAGCAAATGTAGACTTCAGGCTGGATGCTATGGTTCGCGCCTGGGCTACCTGACAAGTTCCGTCTCAAGAAAACAAAACAAAAAGCATATTGCCCCCATTTGGAGCTCGTGAGTATCTGAGGGCCTCCTTTTAGAAATGAAAGAGCCTACGGAGACGCTGTCAAAGGCAACAACTGAGAAGGTTCCTGTCACTATCCTGATCAACATGATCATAGGAACTCTTTTTCATTTGGTCAGAGAAATTCAATAAAATCTGAACTACAAGTGGGAGAGGAAACTGCAGTACATAAGCTGCTGTCCTTTATATACAAAGATGGTTTTTAGACAAGATCTTATGTATACAGCCTAGGCAGGCCTTGAACTCACAGTCTTCCCACCCCTGCCTTCCTCGGCACTGGGACTACAGGTGTGTACCAGGCTCAAAGGACTTTTTAGTCACTGGATGGTGGGGCATGCCTTTAACCCCAGCACTAGGAGGCAGAGACAGGAGGATTTCTGTGAGTTTGAGGTCAGTCTGGTCTACAGAGCAAGTTCCAGGACAGCCAGGGAAACCCTCTCTCAAAAAAAAAAAAAAATCTTTTTAGTCCAGCAAAATACACATTGCCAGAAAAGCAAATGAGACAAAAGACGGAAAATGAATGGCATATGAACACACAGTATCAAACTTTGTTAACCAAGAAGTACAAATTAAAACAGAAAGTTTTCCATCACATAAACTGTGTGTGTTCATGTGTGTGCACACATGTGGAAGTCAGAGGTTAGCCTCACATGCGATTCCTCAGGTGCTATCCACCTTGTTTTTACTTCAGTTTTTGTTTTGCATTTAAAATAGTTTTTTTCTTACATTTTAAACTAACCCTTATTTCCTTATTTTTTTGTTGGTTTTTGTTGTTGTTGTTTTTATTGATATTTATTGAGCTCTACATTTTTCTCTTCTCCCCTCCCTGCCTCTCCCATCCCCCTTCAATCCTACCCCAAGGTCCCCATGCTCCCAATTTACTCAGGAGATCCTGTCCTTTTATACTTTCTACTTCCCATGTAGATTAGATCTATATAAGTCTCTCTTAGTGTCCACATTGTTGTCTAAGTTCTCTGGGATTGTGGTTTGTAGGCTGGCTTTCTTTGCTTTATGTTTAAAAACCACCTATGAGTGAGTACATGTGATAATTGTCTTTCTGAGTCTGGGTTACCTCACTCAAAATAATGTTTTCTAGCTCCATCCATTTTCCTGCAAAATTCAAGCTGTTGTTTTTTTTTCTGCTGTGTAGTACTCCATTGTGTAAATGTACCACATTTTCCTTATCCATTCTTCGATTGAGGGGCATTTAGGTTGTTTCCAGGTTCTGGCTATGACAAACAAAGCTGCTATGAACATAATTGAGCACATGTCCTTGTGGCACGATTGAGCATCCTTTGGATATATACCCAAAAGTGGTATTACTGGGTCTTGAGGAAGGTTGTTTTCTAATTTTCAGAGAAACGTCACACTGACATCCAAAGGGGTTGTACCAGCTTGCACTTCCACCAGCAATGCAGAAGTGTTCCCTTTTCCCCACAACCTCTCCAGCATAAGTTGTCATCAGTGTTTTTGATCTTGGCCATTCTTACAGGTGTAAGATAGAATCTCAAAGTTGTTTTGATTTGCATTTCTCTGATGACTAAGGATGTTGAACATTTCCTTAAGAGTCTTTCAAAGATTCCTCTGTTGAGAGTTCTCTGTTTAGGTCTTTATTTTTTTATTGGATTATGTGTTCTTTTGGTGTCCAATTTCTTGAGTTCTTTGTATATGTTGGAGGTCAGACCTCTGTCTTATGTGGAGTTAGTGAAGATCTTTTCCCATTCTGTGGGCGGTAGTTTTGTCTTGTTGCCCATGTCCTTAGCTTTACAGAAGCTTTTCAGTTTCAGGAGGTCCCATTTATTAATTGTTTCTCTCAGTGTCTGTGCTGCTGGGGTTCTATTTAGGAAGTAGTTCCCTGTGCCAATGCGTTCAAGTGTACTTCTCACTTTTTCTTCTATAAGGTTCAGTATGGCTGGCTTTATGTTGAGGTCTTTGATCCATTTGGACTTGAGTTTTGTGCATGGTGATAGATATGGGTCTATTTTCATTCTTCTACATGTTGATATCCAGTTATGCCAGCACCACTTGTTAAATATGCTTTCTTTTTTCCATTTGATATTTTTTGCTTCTTTATCAAATATCAGGTGTTCAAAGATGTGTGGATTGATATCCGGGTCTTCTATTCAGTTCCATTGGTCCTCCTGTCTGTTCTCAATACTGTAGAGTTTGAAGTCAGGGATTGTGATGCCTCCAGAAGTTCTTTCATTGCCCAGGATTGTTTTGACTATCCTGGATTTAAAACAGTTTTAATTTTTCTAAATATCTTTCAATTTAATCAGCATATAAAGCTTTTTCTTCAAAATAACTTAAAACCATGACTTTGGGGGTAGACATTTTAAAAGTCAAATTTTGCATTTCTCCCTTCTTAATCCTTAGTAGATCATCCATTCCGTGGTAAAACTGGGAGCGTGCAGAAGACCAGGCCAGAGGACACATGCCATAAAGGCAGCATCCTGGAGGGCATTGATATAAAAAGTGAAGTAGCTCTAGGATTGAAATAAAACGTATCACAAGAAAACTGCATCATTGTCCCTGAAAGCCCTTGTGGCTAAGGACGCTGCGCTGACCACTGAGTCCTGGGAAAGCAAACCAAGTCTCGATGTCTCTTCCCAAGTGAGCAGTGAAGAGTTTGCTTAATCTTTACTATGCCAACTGGCAATGTGTCTCTTCTAAAAGCTAAATTCCCTTGAACTCAATAGGATGCAAATGTGACTAACAGAATCTATACACCTTTTCACTTAGTTCTGGGGGCAGGGTCTCTCACTGGCCCAGAGGTTACCAAGAACGCTAGACTGGTCTTCAAGCCCCAGAGCTGTCTCCTCCCCAGAGCAGGGACTGACAGCATTTCTCATCACACCAGCTTTTTACACGGATCTTGGGAATTAAACTCAGGTTCTCACGCTTGCCGAGTGTGCACACTCCTCTTACAGCCAACATCGACAAAATGAGCAGGGATTTTTTTTCCCCACGTACTATTGGTAAAAATGTGATTTAACACACATTTCTGCATAGAAATCTAGAAAAGATAATAGAAACCTTAAATGTACCACCATCTCTTTTGAGTCGATAACTATTTTTAACACTGTTACACTGCCATGACCATTTTGAGGAATTCACAGAAGGATTTTGAATGGCAGAATGGACAGCACTTGTAATGGTGGGGAAAATGCATAATCCTTCAGTATTTAAAGCTAGGAGGGCCTTAATAAATCATGACAAATCAAACAACAGAATACTACATAGCTACTTAGAGAATAGGAATGTATACATACAGAGATACAGAAAAATATCCAAAGCGTGTGTGGTCTAAATTCATTTTTGTAAAACAGATGAGATGAACTGATGACAGAGAGAGCTGTGAAATGTTACACTCTGTTAAGAGTGACTATATTAAGCTGGAGAGATGGCTCAGCAGTTAGGCGCACTGACTGCTGTTCCAGAGAATCAGGGTTCAATTCCCAGCACCCACAGGGTAGCTCACAACTGTCTCTAACTCCGGTTCGGAGGGATCTGGTGCCCTCTTCTGGCTTCTGTGGGCACTGCATGAAAGCAGTGCGCCTACATGGCGACAAAACAGGAATACACATAAAATCAAAGTAAATAAGTCTTATTTGTAGAAGTTTTTAAAGAGAGAGGATATATATTCACCTCTGCTTTTCTTGGAGAGAGATGTCCCCTAAAATCCCCTGGTCTGTCTCCACCCTTTAACTTTATCTCTGGGGAGGAAGGTGATTTGCCTAGTTGGTAAATGTGAGGACGGCCAACTATCCCGGCTGGCTCCTCCCTCCACCCTTTCAAGCCCCAGGCTGCAGCAAGGACAGTCTCTGTCTCCACCATTCCCCCAGGTCAGGAGTCACCCGACCTGGTGCCAGCTACAATTGGGTGCCCACAAGGGTCTGATTCGAGGCTTCATTTGCAGTCCCTGTGACACCTCCAGCGTTTCCTCTTCAGTGCTAATGGTGTCCTGGCCATTATCCGTATCCTTGGCTGTGTGCCTCGTTTGTCTGGGAACCCAGAAGGTCCTGGGAAGTAGAATAGAATTTATTGTGTTTCCTTGGAGGACCCAGCATGTATCAGGCAGCACTATTGGTGAGATGTGATTTAAAAATTAAAAAAAAAAAAGCTGCTACTTGATGAACTGCTAGGACGAATTCATGAGAAACAGTACCAGGGATAGAACTGTTTCCGAATTCAAAAGATCAGCAATGCCGGCAATAGAGAAGTCACAAAGCGTGGTGCTCAGCATGGAAGTTCCAGTAAGAGCCACCTCTCCAGTGGTTCCTCAACCCATTCCTCCTGTTCTTGCTCAGCATGTCTACCGAGCATCCCCACTTCCAATTAACCCACCTTCCCAGAAAAACTCTGGTTTCCATGGATTCATCCGCCCCTACACTCTATTCTGAGAAAGTGCATTCTACCAGGGTGGAACTTGAATTAGGCCCACTCTATTCCCCTGATCTCAGTTACTGGTTCACTAAAGAAGGGGCCCCCGGGGCTGGGCCAATCAAGTGGTAACTTGGAATGGGGGTGCAGAGCGGGATTTCCTATTTCTGTCCCCTGAGACATCAGCCAGGAAATACGACTCTGAAGGTTGTTCGTCTGCTTAAAATAAGCAGCTGGTACCACGGAAGGCTCAACAACGAAAGCAAGAGCCTAACTCCTAAAACAGCTTGAGCGAGAATGGACGCAGGGCACACAGAGACGGTAAAACAATAAACCTGCACTAACTCTAAAAGAGGAAAGACTCAGAGGGCTGGGACGCAGTTTCCAGATCTTTGGGACTGGGTCATCTTGGTAAATGGCCTTCCTGAAGCTAACATTCTCTAAAGTGGGGTGTGGAGCAGTCCCGTCCCCCGTTGGAGTTGAGCCCACCAGATGAGAACCCTAGAGGCTTCCAGTTCACAGTAAATGTGGGATGCGCTTTCCTGCCTGCCAGACTCAGGCTCGCACTTCTTGCATGGCCTTTGAAGGAACTCTGGCCAAATAAACAGAGCACGGGAACTCTGCCCTTCTCTCCCATCTAGCCTTTAGATTTCAGCCCTAGGGCTAGCCAGCAAGGTCTATTCCCTTATTTGGCCACTTCCTTCTCCTAAAGTTGACAAACCAAGACCCAGTTATCAAAGTGTTGAAGTTGCGATTTCACACAGGGGTTCAGCCCCAGCAGCAGTCACCCACAGGATGGCTTCCTCCCTGCCTCAGGTTCGCCCTTCACCCCTCAGAATTCCACCCCACTGCTCCTCTTCTCCTCTGCTGCCTCTGGAAAGCACACCCCACTGCCGGCTCAGCAGGTCTCTGGGAAGTGCAGTCAGGACAGGTTCTTAACTTTCTTTTCCCTTAACTCTACTTATTATCCTTATTTCTGATTTCAACACAACCAAATCTTTGGATTTGTAAGTCTTTTGTTTTCTCCAAGCCTGAAAACACCACTTTAAGGATGACTGACCTTGACCTTTGTAGCAAAAGTAATTCAAAACAAGAGTGAAGAGAAAGCCTGGCACTGAGCTGACCCTGAGGGTGGAGGTGTGGGAGAACCTGCCCTGAGGATGTGAAAGCTAGGGAATTGATCTAGTCCCTTATTTACCAGTGCAAGGGGTAAACTAGCCAGGGCAATGCTGGAGAGCCCCCTTGGTGGCGAAGACAAGTAAGAGCTGACCAATCAGTTCTGCAACTACGCAGGCCCAAAACCAAGGTTACTTGTTGGCTCACCCCAACATCTACCCCATCGGGTGTGTGTGTGTGTGTGTGTGTGTGTGTGTGTGTGTGTGTGTGTGTGTGTCAGTCCTGTGGACCAGGGCTGCAGGATCTCTACAACACAAGACAGCAACGGCATGTCCAGGAAGAGTACCAGTGAGGGCCCCATGTTAATGGTAGAGCAGAGAGCAGGGCCTTCAACCCAGATCAATGATTCTTTTCACTAGAAATGTAAAATTGTACAGATAATTGTATGCATGTAAAAATGTATGGATGAAGAGTGACCCACTGTGTCACACTGCAGCTTCCATGACGAGGAAGCTTTTTTCCTTTTCTTCATTTTTCCCCTTTTTCTCTTAAATTTTATTTTATTTTGGGGTGGTGAAGGAGATGGGAGGCATCGGGAGGCATGATGGGAAAGACACAAAGGAGAGAGAGAGAGAGAGAGAAAGAGAGAGAGAGAGAGAGAGAGAGACTGAGGATGTAATACGAATCACTGCTACAGAAAAACAGTTCTGTATAACATCTCATACCAACGGGAAAGGTGGAAAGGGCTAGGGGGAGGTTAGTTTTCCTCCCTGTCCTTTCTAGATGTATACAGCAAGCTTGGAGCCCTTGCTCAGAGTAGGGGAATCCTGGTGGTTCCCCACCCCCACTCCATCGGCATCCTGGGAGCACAGCAAGGCTCTGAGAGGTGGGAATGAGGAGCAAGGCCCCTTCTGTTCAGCAGAAGTGCTAACTAGTTGGCAAGCCAAGGTAAGAGGAGGCAGGAGGATGACAAGCTAGGTGTGAGGCCACCCTCTGTGCTGAGAGCCTTTGCCCAGCGCTGCCTCTGCTGCCTCTGGGGCCTCTGGGGCCTCTCTGCTGCAGGGGAAGGCAAAGCACACTGAACTGCATCCCTCACTGAGCGGAACTTGCCCCTGGCTGCCCTAGTGTCTGCCCACTGCTGAGGACCAAAGCGGCCGTAAACAGTCTGGTACCTTTGCTTCCAGCTGTGGCCTAGCAGCTGGGTGGCAGAGAAAGGCTCACACCACAGCAGGCATAGCTGTGGAGGCACAGGAGGTTGGTAGCGTGGAGGCGTCATGGGGTGGTCCAGAGTTTGATGGGCAGGTGAGACCTCACAATCCAGAGCCAGAGGATAAAGCGGCTCCGCCTCCCGCCCCTGCCTCCCAGCACAGCCTTGTCTCTCAAGACATAACACACATGGAATCCTGTTCTGAATTCTCATTATTTTCATCATTATTATCACTATAACATAGGGCTAGAGATATATCAGTACAGAGTGCTCATCCAGTGTGCCAGAAGTCCTGGGTTCCATTGCCAGCACTGCATGATAAATCGCGTGCACAACAGACCTCTAGAACCCTTCCCACTGCGAGCCCCTACTTATTCGTTCATTCAGATTCCCGTGCCCTTCTCCCCTAGATGGGACTGTGCCGTATTTGCCTTTCTGTGATGAGATTCTCCAGGTCCATGCTATAACCCATGGCTGGACTTCCTTCACCAAAGCCGAGGGCTGCTCGGGTGGGCGGCTTTGCGGCATGGCTTTACGGACTGCGGCTGTGTTGGTTCCATGACTTCCCACAGGAAAGAGGCGATGCTTCTGGCTAATTAGATTCCAGGGCTGCTGAGCCATCCGTGTGCCTTTGATTTCTGGACGCATCAAGTATGTGTTGAGATCTACCATGTCCCACTGTGCTGATTCATGAGAAAAGGTACTGTCCTTCACACCAGCCCAGTGTGAGCCAAACACCCGGGCAAATGCAAAAAATGGACAGAACGTTTGAATAGAAGCACATACCTTTAATCCCAGCACTTGGGAGGCAGAGTCAGGCAGATCTCTCTAAGTTTAACCTAGTCTTCATAGAGAGTTCCCAGCCAGCCAGGGCTATTCAGTGAGACCCTGTTTTAAAATAGATAGATAGATAGATAGATAGATAGATAGATAGATAGATAGATAGATAGATAGATAAAAATCCTTGAGTAGACGCTGCAGAAAGAAGGTGGTCCCCCAAACTTGGGGATGAAAGAGAAAGGGACTCCCTGGGCCCCTGGCCAATGAGAGAGCGTGTGACAGGGGCCCCTGGCCAATGAGAGAGCGTGTGTCAGGAGCAGAGGAACTGTGGGTGAAAAACCCACAGCGGCAGAAAACAGTCTGCCGTGACGTGTCCCAACTCCACCCAGCAAGTGTCTTCAACAGAGAAGAATCTGAGTCTAACCAAAGCTCTAGCTCGGGGTCCCCACCTCCAAAAGAGACGCCCTTGGGAGCCATATCCAGTGGTGCACACTTACCATCCCAGCGTCTGTGGAAACTGAGGCAGGAAAACCCCAAGCTCAAGCCCAGCCCAGACATCTCGAAAATGAAAAGGGAAAGACCCAGAAAAGGTCTTGGACACAGCTCTGTGGTAGAGCGATGTGCGGAAGTGCCTCCCGCTGGTCCACCTGTGTATCCTTCCGGGAAACTGCCATTGATGATTAACCGGTTCTTCTGTGAGGGGACAGCCAAAAGGACTTAAGACAGCCCACGTGTGCAGCATGTCAAAAAAGGCCTGACAATCAGCGCGGCTCTGAAATCAGCCCCAGTGTACACAGGACACCTTAGAGCCCTCCGAACAGCCTCTTTGCTATGGCCCTCCATCCCAAGTGCCGTCACAGTCCTTCCCGAGATGCAGGCGCCGCCAGCTTCTGCCCACACCCAGGGCAGCGGCAGCCCTTCTCTGACGTTCAGACTGAACTCAGCACCCTGCATCATATAAGGCAGTAAGTGGCCTCACACTGACAGCCGGCCACCTCCAGAGCAACAGGACCGAGGAAGCCCCAAGGGGGCATGGGGCCTCTGACGAGCCCTGGTGGGCTACACCTTTAACTTCATCCATGTGTTATATTGGTTAGAAGTTCGGGGTCCAGCCCGCACTCAGGCAGAGAGAAAGTAACTGTCTCTTTAGAGGGAAACTTGTGACTGTCTTAAACCAAGACAATCCCATCTCTTGAAACACATACACACACACACACAGGACCTCTGGACATGCTCACATATTTGTAGCCAAGAAACTTGGATTGGGGGGCAGGAGCCAGAAGGATGGCTCAATATTAAAAGCATGCACTGAATCAAAAGACCAAGTTCAACTCCAGCACCCACTTCAAGCCTCTCACCAAGTGTAACCCCAGTTGCAGGAGATCCGACGCCCTCTGCTGGCCTCCTGGGGCACCTGCACTCACATGCACGTAACTGCCCCCATACATGTACACTCTAAAACACATTTTTAAAACCGTGGCACTGGAGAGCCTGTTCAGCAGTTAAGGACACTTGCTCTTGAAGAGGACCTGGGTTCGGTTCCCAGCACTTACCTGTGACTCACAGCCATCCTCACCTCTAGTTCCAGGGGCTCTGCAGGCACCCGGTAAGCACATGATACACGTATGTAAGTGCAGGACAAAAACACTCATACACAGAAAATAAAAATAAATTCATCTTAAAAAAGAGAGCAAACGGCCTTCCTAGAAGCACCCAAGTCACCTCTCCCTCACAGAAAGCACTTTTAGTTTAGTTTTAGCTTTATTAAGTGAGCAAGTAATTAAGGCTTTTAGCAAACTAAATTATTTGCAGCAGGTAAGAAAGCAAAACCAGACCGGGTAGTGGTGGTGAGCGGCTTTAATCCCAGCACTCAGGAGGCAGAGGCAGGCAGATCTTTGTGAGTTCAAGGCCAACCTGGTCTACAAAGCGAGTTCCAGGACAGCCAGTGCTGTTACACAGAGAAACTCTGTCTTGGAAGAGAGGGGGGAGGGAGGGGGGAGGGAGGGAGGGAGGGAGGGAGGGAAGGAGGGAGGGGGGAGAGGAGGGGAGGGGAGGGGAGGGGAGGGGAGGGGAGGGGAGGGGAGGGGAGGAGAGGAGAGGAGAGGAGAGGAGAGAAGAGAAGAGAAGAGAAGAGAAGAGAAGAGAAGAGAAGAGAAGAGAGAAAAAAGAAAAGAAATAATCTCAAAACTAGGAAAATTGATTAATTTTGAAATTCTGTGATAAAGAACCCTTGCGTGTCACAGAAATGGGGAAATGCTCGGAGGAGCCCTGACCACATAACTGTGCTCTTAGCAAATATGCTCTATTAACCCCAGAAAAACCCTCCCCTAGGATCAGAGGTAACAGAGCCCTCACGACATAAACTAGCATGTCGTGTGACAGACCAAGTCACCTTCAGCTGAGCCTGTCACTGTCTGAACCCCACAACACAGCTGCTGTAACCATCATGTGAAAGTCATATTTATAATTAAGCAGTATGGAAGAGGCCTTCACTCCTTCAGTTCACAGGAGCGAAAACGAGCACACACTGCCCAGCACTCTGTCAGGCTCCTGGGGACCACTGGTACCCCAGATTCCCCAACACACACACTCGCACCCCCACTGATTCCCCAATGTATTTTAAAATTACAAACACAAGCTGGGAATGGTGTCCAGTGTCGGTGATCCCAACGCTAGGAAGTCTTTGCCTCGCCAAAACAAGCAAATAAATACTGGCAACCCCTCTGTGGCATCCCTTGGCCCAGTGCAATCACGCAGCTACGAACCAGAATCAGCTGTGTCGGCTGCCAGCTCCAATTCTCAACTGGGCTGCGTTTCGGAATAATGCAGAAAGGGTGGGTGGGTTGGTTGGTTGGTTGGTTGGTTTAGGACAGTGCCCGACTCCCACACCCAGGGAGTCTGACATTTATCTGGGGTGAAGCTTGAGCATCAAAAGAGAAAAAAAAAAAAAAAAAAAAAGAACTGGGTGTGGCGCATGCCTTTAATCCCAGCACTCGAGAGGCGGAGGCAGGTGGATCCCTGTGAGCTTGAGGCCAGCCTGGTCTACAAAGCGAATTCCAGAATAGTCAGGGCTTTTACACAGAGAAACCCTGTCTCGAAAAACCAAGAAGAAAAAAAAGAGAAAAGAGAAAAAAGTTGACTCCCCTCAAACAACACTAAAGGAGAGAACCAGCGAAAACTGTATACAAAAGAATGACCACTAGGTGTCGCTGTCGCCAAAGTTTTGAAAAGAAACCTTTTTTTTTTTTTTTTTTTTTTTTTTTTTTTTTTTTTTTTTTTTGAAGGGCTCAAGAAGTCAGAGAATTCTCTTAATTCTTGTTTGGGGTGGAAGCCAGTGTCTATGTCCCCGTCTCGGTCCTGGGAATCTGCCTGGCTTGAACCTGCCCAGGTCAGGTTCGTACTGCCACTGTCTCTCTGAGCATCAGCCCTCTTACGTCAGTTTTCTCGCGTGGAACGTCACGGTATACATAAACTACACTTCAGGGCAGGCCCCACGCCCAGAACTAGCTGGCCAATGCAAAACGAACTCAGTGGTATTTTTGTAAACTTTTGCTTGTTTATTTTGATTTCCGTTTTTGTAGTTTTAAAGGTGAATTATGTTTCGGTGAATTTTGTTGCTGTTTTGTTTGATTTTTGTTTTGGTTTGTTTGTATGTTCTAAAGAGAGAGAAAAAAGAACATAAAATTGGATGGTAAGAGAGGTAGGAAGGATTTGGGAGGCACTGGAGAGGGGCAAAACATAAAATATATTGTCAACAAATAAATTGCATAATTCTACTAGATTTAGGATTCAATTTTAAAAAGTCCATTTTTATAACTTTTTATACCAGACAAATGACTGAGCAGGTCAAGTGCTTGAAACCTGAGCTCCATCCCCAGAACCAAAGGTCGGAAAGAAGTGACCTCAGAGAGTTCCCCTCCGACCTCCACACATTCACTACGTGAGTTACATGCCCAAGCTCACTCACTCATACTCTTGCACCGTGCGTGCGTGCATACAGGTGTGAACTCACACACGTGTGCGTGCACACTTGAGCACACTCACATACATGCACATGTGCGCGCGCACACACACACACACACACACACATGATAGAGCCTGTGAGATGTGAGATGCTCTGCTGGTAAAGGAATTTACTGTCAAATCAGGACCTGAATTCAGTCCTAGGAACCCACGTGGTGGAAACTGAAAACTGATCTGTCTCCCTCTGCCTCCATCTCCCTCTCCCTCTGTCTCTCTGTCTCTGTCTCCATCTCCCTCTCTCTCTCTCTTGTCTCTCTCTCTCTCTCTCTCTCTCTCTCTCTCTCTCTGTGTGTGTGTGTGTGTGTGTGTGTGTGTGTTGTTTGTTTGTTTGTTTGTTGTTTGGTTGGTTTGGTTTGGTTTGGGTTTTGGTTTTTTGAGACAGGGCTTCTCTGTGAAACAGTCCTGACTGTCCTGAAATTGGCTTTCTAGACCAGGCCTGGCATCAACCTCACAAGATTTGCCTGCCGCTGCCCCCCAAGCCTGGCAAAACCTGACCCTCTTAGGTTGTCTTCTGATCTCCACGTGTGTACTACAGCACACAGGTGCCCCCCCACACACACACACACACATACACACTCAAATAAATAAGTATAATTTTGAAATTTAATAAATAAAGGTGTATTTTTTAAATATTCCTCGAATTCTCGTTGACCTAAATGAAGCAAGTGATACGAAACCAAAACATTCATTTTCTGGAGTTGTCATAAAAATATAAAATAAAACAGGACCAGTGTGCTTATCTTACAGAACAAACACTTATTTTTTCAAAATTCTGGAGTCTGAACTCAAGATAAAGGTGTGAGAGGATTTTTCTGAAGACTAAGAGCAATCAAGGAACATATCCAAATAAACCTCTGGACAACACACACACAAATACACCACACATACATACAAACACACCACATACACATAAACACACCACACACATACAAGCACACCACATACATAAACACACCACACACACACACACCACACATCTTACCTATACAAAAACATTTTTAAATAAAATTTAAAGGAGATTTAAAAGATAATAATTTTATTTTATGTGCACGGGGACTTTGGCTGATGTGCGTTTGTGCAGCACAGGGTGCCTGCTGCCCAGGTAGGTCAGGAGACAGCATTGGAAACCTTGGAGTTAGAGTTGCAGAGGGTTAGAAGCTCTCATGTGGGTCCTGGGAATCGAATGCAGGTTCTCTGTTCCTGAAGAGCAGCCGGTGCTTTTAACCACTGAGCCATCTCTCCAATTCCAGCAAAAAAGTTTTGGTTTATTTAGTGCTGGTTTCTTTTTCATCTTTTGTTTATTTTATCTATCTATCTATCTATCTATCTATCTATCTATTTATTTATTTATTTGAGACAGAATTTCTCTGTGTAGTCCTGTCTGTTCTGGAACTCGCCTCTGTAGATCAGGTTGGCCTCAAACTCACAGAGATTCATTCTGTCTCTGAGTGCTGAGATTAAAGGCATGTGCCACATTACCTCCTAGCCAGAAGATGATTTTTAACATGGATTTAAAAGTGGGGGCTAAGACGGGGCATGGGGGGTACTCTGTGAAAGAATAAATCACACTGAGGAGCGTGGGTATGGGTTCCTTGAAGGAGTGTTCTCCTTGTCTCCACAAGTACGCATGGGTGTGCTCAGCAGTGCAACACTGGAAACATTGCTAACAGATTTAGACGTCACAGGCTAGTCCTGCAGCGCACCAATGACGCTGACGTCACAGGCTATCCTGCAGCGCACCAATGACGCTGACGTCACAGGCTATCCTGCAGCGCACCAATAACGCTGACGTCACAGGCTATCCTGCAGCGCACCAAGGACGCTGACGTCACAGGCTACTCCTGCAGCGCACCAAGGATGCTGACGTCACAGGCTACTCCTGCAGCACACCAATGACGCTGACGTCACAGGCTACTCCAGCAGTGCACCAATGGCGCTGACACGACAAACCTAGGTCACAGAGCTGCACAAGAAGTCGATGTTTCCACTGTAGGGGGAAATTAATACGTTTGTTCTTGAGATTTTCACTAAGTATCTGAGAAAGGAGCAAAGTAGATCCGAGTTCAATCCCCGCACGCAAGCAGAGAGGCGGCGTGAGCCTGTGATCCCGGCGCTGGGGGAGCAGAGACGGAGAGTCCTAGAGCTCCCATCCCAGTAGGCTTAGCCAAACTGGTGAGTCTCCAATGCAGTGAAAACAGCCCTGTCTCAAAAAGAAGGCAAAGAACACTTGAGGAAGGACATACACATGAAAACACACATAAAGAATCTGATATACAAACTGGGAACAGTGGCACACGTTAATCCCAACATTTCAGGAGGCAGAGCAAGCAGATCTCTGTGAGTTTGAGGCCAGCCTAGTCTACAGAGCAAGTTCCAGAGCAGCCAGGACTATATAGAGAAACCCCTGTCCTGAAAAGAAAGAAGGAAAGAAGGAAGGAAAGAGGGAGGGAGAGAGGGAAGGAGGGAGGGAGGGAGGGAGGGAGGGAGGGAGGGAGGGAGGGAGGGAGGAAGGAAGGAAGGAAGGAAGGAAGGAAGGAAGGAAGGAAGGAAGACTCTGACATCCCAATAAAGTTCCCTCTTGCTGCATTCAGTCTGTCAATTAACTTCTCCTCTCCTAAGTTTGTCCCTCCAGTATCGTTCACAGCTCATTGGCATTGGCTTCTGGAGGACAGGGGGATCAAGAGCAAGCCCAAGGAAGGCTGCTTGGCGTCTCTTCCAGAAGACTTACTCCCAGGGAGAAGACATCATGGACATCATGGCCTGTCCCCTTTTGAGGGTCACACCCTGAGGATCATGGAGTTGGCCCCCCAGGTCTCCATGCTGAAGCCCTGAATGTTGAAGGATGCCTCAAGTCCCGGATGGTACCCAAGGATCTATATTTCCACAAGCCCCTGCCTATGCCTGCGTCGCTGACCTGGGACTCTCTCCAGCCTGAGAACCGCTAGTGAAGGATCCATGGGCACCTGCAGCGGGATGTCTAGGTTCTTAGACTTCTGGGGCCAGGTGGGTTCTCAGCACAGCAGGTGTCACCCCCAGGATCCTCTAAGATGATTTGTCCGAAGTCACAGCAAGCCTATCTTGGGGGTGGGTGGCACAATGTCTCCTTGCGGCCCAGGTGGCAGAACAGGAATCCAAAGAGATGGGCACAAAAGAAAGAACGGGTGGAGCCGAAAACCCACTGGGTTCCCTGCCGCATGCTCAGGTAGAAAGTGGCCCCTCTGAGCTTGTGCTAAGCCGCCCACGCGTGTGTGCGTGCATGCGTGTGTGTGTGTGTGTGTGTGTGTGTGTGTGTGTGTGTGTGTTTACTGTTACTCCGTCTGTATGAGAATGAGGGTGGGGCAGCATGAGCTCTGCCCTGTTACTACCCGTCCTGGAACAGGCTTGACTTCCCCTGCCCCCCAAAGCTCAACCCAGGAGGCGGTCAGGAGGGTGAGAGTTGACCAAGGGAGGAGGAGGAGAGGGAGGACGGGGAGAGGAGGGAAAGGAGGAGGAGAGCAGGAGGACGGGAATTTATACCAAACGTTCTCATTTCCTCCTGAACACCCAGCAGCGGCACAAGGCTCAGAATGCCTGTGTTCCCGCCACGGGTGAACTGGGTGCCCTCAAAAATCCTACGTTCGTGTCCTAACTCCCACCAGATGCTTTTTTCTTAATTACATGTCATGACAGAGTTCAGACTGGCTTCAAACATGCAATCCTCCTGCCTCAGCTTTGCAGTGCCCTGGTTCAGCTGTGCCCTTGCAATCCAAGGGCACTGCAGAGGTGGCCTGACTGAGTTCTATGCCATCCTTACTTAGCAGGCTCCCCTTTGAGGACAGGATGCCTCTGGGCGGGGAGCTAGTTCCTCCTCAGGTGGACACTCCAAGTGTCCAGCCTGAAATGCTGCCAGCCTACGGTCAGACATGCTAAATGACCTCCTTAGTGCCACGACAGTTGACAACCGTCCTTAAGACAGAAAGAGCCGGAAAAGGAGCAAACTGAAGAGGCTGTTGGATTCTGGAAAAATCTCTACCCATTCCCAGAGAAGCCATGAGTCTCCCAGGCCTTAAGTAGCCTACCCTGAGGTCTTTCGGGCCGCTTAGGCCTTCCCTGGCCTCTGAGACTTGCAACTTTTTTTTAAATATTTATTTATTTATTATGTATACAGCATTCCTTCCATGTATGCCTGCAGGCCAGGAGAGGGCACCTGACCTCATGACAGATGGTTGTGAGACACCATATGGTTGCTGGGATTTGAACTCAGGACCTTTCGGAAGAGCAGGCAATGCTCATAACCTCTGAGCCATCTCTCCAGCTCCGTGAGGCTTGCAACTTTGATTTGAGAATGCCTCTTGGGGGTGGTGTGGGGGAATAAGCCCTCACTTGTTGACTCTTGCTTAGGTTTGTTCATTGGTTCCGCGACTACGGGATGGTGGGGGCGACCCAGTTCCGATCAAAACACAGCTTTTTGTTTTCCTTTTAAGGGGAAAATGTCGCTCTGTTGGCCCAGGTTGGTCTTGAATTCATGGCAATCCTTCTGTCTCAGTCTTCCACGGGCTAACATTACAGATGTGAGCTGAGTCTTTGGTAGCGCTCTTATTTAAAAACAGGTTTTTACAGAAGTAATTAGATAGAAATAAGATTGGCAGGGCCAGTCCTAGACCTGCATGACAGATTTCTAAGGCCACAGACTTGGTTTGTTGCTATGATACGTAGCCACGCCTAGTCAAGAGGGGTCAACTTCTCGCTTCAGATCCTGCCTAGACTTGCCTGGGACTTCAGCCATTTTCCCAACAAAACCAAGTGTCTGAAGACAGGAACGCTAGGGTCTATCTCACCAGCCATGTTCTTCCTCTCATTCCCTCACCCATCCCTGCCTTTATGCAAGCTCCCCACACACCCCTTACACACCCCCACACCGGATCCAAGCCACTAGCTGCCATCCCACTTCCCCCAGTCCCTTCCCACGTAGAATACTCTGAAGACGTTTTCCCATGAAGACAGCTCTGTGCCATCCCCACCCTCAGCTTCCCAGGGCGGAAACTGCTCGGCTCCCACACTCCCAGGGCCCAGGGCAGGAAATAGCACAGATCTGCTTCCTGTTCCCAGTTGCTGCTTCTCAGACCTCCATCCTCCTCCCCGGACATTCTCTCTGACACCCTGAACAGCTCCCACGGCCACG
Source organism: Myodes glareolus (assembly GCF_982192425.1). Lineage (NCBI taxonomy): Eukaryota > Metazoa > Chordata > Mammalia > Rodentia > Cricetidae > Myodes > Myodes glareolus. The sequence continues at coordinate 88,971,984 of NC_142033.1, forward strand.
GTCCCTCTTGTCTTACCTCTCTGGAGAACGCCACACCGAGCATCCTCTCAAGAGATTGCAGGACACGGAGGAAGACAGTGAAATCCAGGCTCACAGTCCCCTCCCTCAGAACTGTCCCCTCATCCTCACCTCCATCAGCCCACGCCCCTGGCCTCACCCAGACCTGTGCCCCCCCAGTGAACGTCTCTGCCATGGGCATCATGAAGTGGTGGTCCCTCCTGCTCGCGGACCCCTCTCCTCCCTTCTTCCCACCTCCCTGCTCTCTGTCTTTCCCTCTAGTCCCGACAGGAGATGTACAAAGGAGCCTGCCTGCCTTGCCCTGCCACATCAGATGTCCCCTCTTCCCCTGGGTTTTCCCTGACCCTGAAGCAACGCCTGGCATTCTGTGACTGACTCCCCGCTTTGTTCTGAAATTTGGTTTTCGTCTCCACATCATTGGACCGACTATATTACTTGCTTTCTTTAAACACATACACTTCATAATTCCATAACACGCCGGAGAACTAAGACAATTTAGCCCCTTGTGCCTCTCTCTTGTGAAACACGCTCCCTCGGGTCATATTTTCCCCTTTAAGCCCATTGTTGGAAATTGATCGTTTCTTTCTTATCTTTGCTCTCTGTTTCTGGCCTCCCACCCTCTCCTAGGCCCACTGACACCTGGAGACCCGCCTCACCAGCCCACTGAAATCGCTAGCACGGGATGTCCTTTGTAGCGTTAGAAACGCCAGCGTCTTTGATAACCGGGTGACGTTTGCTCCTGTTGTCCTTCCCTCCCCACCATTCTCACTGAAGGCACCAACACTCTCTTCCCCTCACGCTCCAGGGGTTCGTTGACACTGTGGGTCGACAGATCCCGAGCTGGGATGCACATGGCCACTGTTCTGCGGGCTTCTCACCCACGAGGGACAGAGCTCCCTCTGAGGTGCAGCACACAGACCGGGTCCTTCCTGCCGCATCCAGACGCTGCCGCATCCAATCGGGTGCTCTTCCCGCTCACGCTATCGCTACTCTCTAGAAAGCTATTTTCCTGGAAGGTCCTTTCTCATTCTTGAAACTCGGCCCAGAATTTCATCACGCGGGGGAAGCCTTCCCCGAAGCCCTAGGGTCAAGCAGGGGAGTCAGACACAGCTGCCGGCTGGAGGCAGGGAGCTCAAGTCGGCTGCAGCCAGTGAAACGAATAAAACGGAAAGTAACTCAGGGGTAGCCGGAGGCTGGAGGCCTCTGCGGTCTCCTCCAGGTGTGAGCTCCTTCAACTCTGTCCGTCCCCAGCAGGGCCTCTTCCCCCACCTGCTCATTCCCCTGCCCACTGAGTTTATCAACTAAACCCCGCCCCCTTTAGCCACCTTCTCTAGCTCCTGCATTCATCCTGAGCATAAGGGCCTCTCAGCCTATGTGCCCCTGACGCAACCCTGGCATCTACCCACCCCAAAGTAGCACCACGGGACAGCAGCATAAGGCATTTAGGGAGGGAAAAGCTGGGGAAGGCCCCTGGTGACAAAAGACCTCATTGGTGACAGCCGCTAAAGGAAGACATCCTGGGCAGACATCCTCAAAGCATGACAGGGAGGCACAGGTAGCCTTGCTCCTTACAGTCTCACCCGTGAAGACCAGTGACCTGAGGAAAGCAGATCACCCTCCAAGGTGTAGCACAAAAACAGGGTCCCTCCTGCCCACATCTAACTAGAGGGTTCTCCGTGTTCACTTATCACGGTTTCCAGAATGTCCTGTCTCCCAAGAAGTGACACAGCGTTAGGGAAACCTCACCCCGCCTGAGGGACCCAAAGAAGGTCTTTCTGGAATAACTGACCCCCACACTAAGACCGGAAGGCAGCTGGATCTTGGGAATCCACGAGTGCCACCAGCATGAGCTGTCGTGGTGATCAGACGGAAATGGTTCTGCCTCTTTACCACCAAAATAAAAGACCATGAACCAGGTGGAGGCGGGAGGCCGTCATCGTCTTCAGCTACCTGTTCAGTTTGAGACCAACCTGGACTACATGAGACCGGGTATTGAAAACAAAATAAAACAAAAACAACCCAGGAACCTCCAAACAGGATGACAGAGGGTGAGCGTGCAAAAGGCCTCGTTGGTGACGTCATCTCAGTCCTGCGCAGCACAGCCCTTCCCCCTCCCCCCCACCCCCCCCCCCCCCACCCCGGCCTCATGCTTTGGAGGGAAAATGTCTCAGACCGGGACCAATCTCCCTGAATACACAGTCACTCGATTTGGCAGAGAGAGGTCTGAAAGCCTGCTGGGGCTGGTGGAATGAGCGGAACATCTGACAGGGGATGAATCAGAGACGCGGGGTCCCGTGTCCCCGTCCAGGCAGAACCGGGGCTCTAAGGAGAGGTTAGGCTATGCTGGGAAGCCCTGGCCACGGGAACTCTGGCCGTGCCCTTTGCCTCTTCCAGTTGTGAGAAGGCAGAAGGGGGAAGAGAGGCCCCTAGAGTGTTTGTTTCTTGGAGTTTCCCCTCGTAGGGAAAGTTTACTGTGGCTGAACAAGTAGCTGGCGTTTTTTTCCTTCCAGCGCATTCCGTCTTTATGTCTTAGAAGCACCCTCCAGCGGACAGTCCTTTTTACCTTACCCGGCAAACTCCAACATTTCCTCAGGCTCTGGATTGCGGACCACATTGCTCAGGTCTATTTCAGTGAAATACTGCTTCAGGCTTCCACACCCTTTTCTTCCCGTGTCTTCTCCCTGCTGGCCACGAGAGGGAGCCAGCGCGCCTGTTTGCGCCACTACTTGTGGCGCGGACTCCCGAACACTGAGCCGCTGAGCTCAATGAACTCAATGATGGCAGAAGTCTAGGATTAAACAATTCTGCAGAGGCCTGAGGTTTGGGCAGCTTGTTTTAAAACAATAAAAATTTGGTGAACATGAAAAAGACTTTCTGATCTTTGCTATCTTGGTTTCACATTATATGCACGGGAGGGGAAGGTTTTTCGTTGGGGGTGATAATTTATTTTGTTTATGGTTTCTGAGACAGGGTCTCACATAACCCACTTTGACCTCGAACTCACTAGATAGCAGGGCCTAGAACTCCTGACCCTCCTGCCTTTAACCTCCGAGCCCTGGAATAACAAACATACAAGGCCCTTTTATTCTAAGAGTATGGGAAAATAAAATAATTTTATAGGATAATATTAGATGATTGGTTTGTAAATGGGACACAACTGTGGTTTTTTAAGTTGGTTTTAAAATATTAGTTATGGATCTCATTTTCATGTTTTTTGAGATATAAGGTTTTGTTTGGTTGGTGGTTTTATCGTTGTTTGTAGATGTGTGGGGCTTTTCTGTTCAAAACGATCTCACATAGCCCAGGCTGACCTTGAACTAGCTACATAACCGAAGGCAACCTAGAATTTTCCTGTACCTCCCAAGCCCAGTATTACAGACATGTGCCACTGTGCCTACTACAAAATAGTTATTTTTCTTATATATTTTTTTTAAATATTTATTTATTTATTTATTATGTATACAATATTCTGTCTGTGTGTATGCCTGCAGGCCAGAAGAGGGCACCAGACCCCATTACAGATGGCTGTGAGCCACCATGTGGTTGCTGGGAATTGAACTCAGAACCTTTGGAAGAGCAGGCAATGCTCTTAACCTCTGAGCCATCTCTCCAGCCCCCTTTTCTTATATATTTTAAAATTACTGTGTGTGGGGATGGGTGCTGGCTCTTCTGTGGAGGTCAGAGGTCAACCTGCTGGAGTCAGTTATCTCCTCCACCGTGTGGGTGCTAGGGTTCCAACAACCCCACCATCAGGGTTGACAAGTACACGCTGAGCCATCTCACCCAGCCCACAGAGAGATCTGCCTGCCTCTGCCTCCCAAGTGGTTGGATTAGAGGCGTGCACCACCACCGCCCAGCTTCACACAATAGTTCTTAATTCCTTTCTGTGAAGCAAGTAGAATAGCAGAAAGGGGACAGTGAGTCCCAGATGCTTTTCCCCGGGAATTATGTAGATCAGAAGGAAGGTGGACTTGGTGGCTGCCAGACAGAGTTAGGCCTTGAAGAAAGTGTGGCACTGTGACATCTCTCAAGTGCAGAACAGTAAGGCCAGGCTCTGAGGACAGAGATGCAGGATAAAGGACAGCTTTACAATGTGTAACTGAGAGACTCAGCTCCCGATCAAAGGGAGAGGAGCTGAAGGGACGCAGGCAACCTGAGAGGTTGATTCAATACTGGCCAGGGCTGGGGGCAGAGGGAGGAAGAGACTGCTAATCAGTCTGTGCATTTTTGTTAAATTTTTAATTACATGAGTATGTGTGTGAGCATGTGTGTGTGTGAGCATCTGTGTGTGAGCATGTGTGTGAGTATGTGTTTGTCTGTGTGTGAGCATGTGTGTGAGTATGCGTGTGTCTGTGTATGAGCATGTGTGTGAGTATGCGTTTGTCTTGTGTGAGGATGTGTAAGCATGTGTCTGTGTGTGAGCATGTATGTGTGAGCATGTGTGTGAGCATGTGTGTGAGCATGTGTCTGTCCATGAACATCTGTGTGTGGGCATGTGTGTCTGTGTGAGAGCATTGTGTGTGCATGAGAGCATGTATGTGTGCGTGTGAACATGTATGTATATAAGCATGTGTGTGAACATGTGTCTGAATGTGAGCCTGTATGTGTATGAGTATGTGTGTGTAAGCATTGTGTGTCTGTGTGTGAGCATGCATGTATGAGCATGTGTGTGTCTATGTGAGCGAGCATATGTCTGTCTGTGTGAGCATGTGTGTCTGTGCATGAGCATGTGTGTTGGCGTGTGTGTACATGTGTGTGGGCATGTGTGTATTAGCATGTGTGTGAGAGCATGTATGTGTGAGGACATTTGATTCCCTCAAAGCTGGAGCTGCAGGTTGTCAGGAGCTACCCTGTGTGGATACTGGGAACTGAACTCAGTCTTCATGAGAGCAACGAGCACTCAGCTAGTGAGCCATATCTCTAGCCCTGCGATGTCCACATTTTAATTACAGCCATATGTATAAAGCGATAGAACAGACACACGTGACTTACTCGGTCCAGGGATTGCTACCCACAGACCCCTTCCAATCACTCCAGCACCTTCCACACCCAGTGAGAAGGATGTAAGTAAACGTGAGACCTAAAGAGACTCTAGGTTCTCGCTCCATCAGCAATGGAAGTGCCTGAAGCCATTCCTGCTGCAGTGAGCAGGCTTGGGGACACAACCCTAGACAGCCTGGGGTGGACTGGGAAAGGCACCGGCAGCCTTTGAGACTGTGCCTTAGGTAAACTTTTTCCTGACTGGCCTCTCCATCTCCCGTAAGCCAGAGTTCCTTCTCTGAACTGAAGGTTTTTTGGTCTACAAGCTCTTTCACCCAGTGCGCAATAAAGAGTAGAAAGTGTCTAGTCGGGGTTCTCTAGAAGAACAACATATAGAATGAACCTAGATATAGAGAAAGGGAGATTATTAGAATGACTTATAGGCTGTGGTTGCAGCCAATCCAACAATGCCTGTCAACCGACAGAATGCCCTAGAATCCAGTTCAGTCCACAAGGCGGGTGTCGCAGCTGGTCTCCACTATACACCAGAATCCCAAAAGACACAGCTATAAGAACAGAAGCCAGCAAAGAGCGAATGCTTCCTTCTTCCGCGTCCTTTATACAGGCTGCCAGCAGAAGGTGCCCGGAACAAAAGGTGGATCTTCCCACCTCAAACGATCAGGATCAAACGTAGATCTTCCTACTTCAATTATTTTAATTTAAAAAAATCGTGCCAGAAGGTGGCACATGCCTTTAATCTCAGCACTTGGGAGGCAAAAGCAAGCAGATTTCTGTGAGTTCAAGGCCAACCTGGTCCACAGAACAAGTTCCAGGACAACCAAGGTGGGCGACACAGAGAAACCCTGTCTCAAAAAACAAAAACAAACAAACAAACAAAAACCCTCACAAGTACATCCAGCCTCTTGGGCAGGATTCCTGGGGCTGTCATGAATTCCAGGTCAGTCATGAATAGTCACTGTTGAGAAGGAACACAAGCCTTGGACTTCTCTCCATATGAGTCTCTCACCGTCCCCTAAACAGGACTGGACTGTCCTTGAGTGGGATGCTCATGGAAGAGAAACCAGCAAGCCTTCGAGACAGCATGTGGACCCCAGATCTCACCAGCACAGGACACGACATGGAGCCCATGGAAAAGCTCTTCTCAGATTCCTAGGTCCCCAGGGAGTGCTGGCATTTGTTGAGGACAAAGGTCACCATCAAAGACTGCTGGGGAGAATCCCAAGATACACGGGAGAGTCCAAGAGCCCTAGACAGGATGGCTGCCTTCAGACACAGCCCCTGACTGGCCTCAGTTGGACCTGGGTTCCCATTCATCGCAACACTGTGCCTGGCACACACAACGCTCTCAGCAGGGTTGGCAGGGATTACACCGGCAATGCCAAAGGCAGGCCGCAGAAGGAAGAGGATGTGTGCGCATGGCCACTATGCTCTGTAGCCCTGGTGACAACAGTCTCCAGAGTGGCCCTGCCAATGTTAGGGCTAGATGGCTCTCCACTGACCTCTACATTATGGGATCTTTCACTAGTGTCCCAGGTTCTACTCATTAGCCTACGGCCCTTGACGAAGGTATCTGCAACCATTACCAAATGGTGTGGGTGGGAGGGGGGGGGGAGACAATGCTGCCCCAACTGACATTGGCTGGATGACTGTGTCTGCAGGGTCCAGCAGCTTGACTTCCTCCCAGGGCCTCAGACCCTGTGGGCTAAGATCTCCCCAATCTTCTTTCTCAAAAAGTTGTGCTACTAAAACCTGGGTCCCCGGAACCTGCTTCTCCAGTCTTTCAAAATATGAGTGATCCCATGTCAGTTGTTAATGGAAACCAGAGCCCGGCTGCTCACATTCTCACTCCTTCCCTTGTGACCGGGGCTCTTGGAAGCAATCCCATGACACAAATTCTGTGTCACCAAGACTCAGACGGCACCAGCTGGGACGGGGGGCAATAACAACACTTTACATGACCCATGCCACAGCATGCCACTATGCACGGGCGCCTCCGTGCTCAGCCAGAGGCATGGGGTTTGCACAGGTGCCCATGCTACCCTTGGAACTGGACCTCAAAGACCACAAATGAAAATGCTAAGGGTTTGGGGCAGGATTGGGGGCAGGATTGTAATCCCAGTACTCCAGAAACTGGGGCAGGAGGATTGCTCTGTGTGTGTGTGTGTGTGTGTGTGTGTGTGTGTGTGTGTGAGAGAGAGAGAGAGAGAGAGAGAGAGAGTGTCCCTCCCTCCCCCACTCCACCCACCCCCCAAAAAAAAAAGAAAAGAAAGAAAAACGAAAAAGAAAGGGTGAGAATTTTAGGGAGTATCCAAGGCTAGCCCTGAAAATGGCGTCCCCAGTGCCCATTGCGCCCGCTTTTCTCAGCGACCACTGGCTGGTGACAGAGGGAAGGAGGAGCACGAGGCCATCGCACTCCAGAAGCTGGGACCTGAAGGCCTTCCTCAGAAACAGTCACCACCCCTGAGTCAGTCAAGCCCAGCAGCTCTGATGCTTATTCACAAACTACAGTTTTAGCACAGCGGGGCACAGCTAAGAGCTCCGAGAAACCCACCCACCTATGACACGCCAGCGAGCTGCTCAGCCCCCTCGGTGGTTGTCCTGTTAGTCATAGACAGCATCTGGCCCAGCTCCCCGTCTCCCCCGCCCCTTTCGTGTGTCTCCAGACATTTTACTAAACAGACCCTGAGTCAGAATAAGTCGGTTTAGCAATTAAAATCTGTGTGGGGGCTGCCTCGGGGAGCATGTGGCAGGTCTGGAAATAAATACCCCTCCAGTATGGATCCTGCGCGCACTCCAGAAGCCTGAATGTAATATGCATGAAGCTTAACAGGGGCTGGGCACCCGGTGGGATTTCTCCTTTAGCGGAGACGGGAGAGACAACCCTTCACTTGCAGGGTAACCGTGTGATATAGGACACAGCTGTCCTTAGGGGTTAAGAACAGCATGGGACTCTGTCCAAGGAAACCTATACCTGGTTCTGAGAAAAGAAAGTGCCATCAGAAGCCTTGTTCGGGCAAGTCCTACCCTCAACAGCCAGTACGCTAAACCCAGGGTGTTCAAAGAAACAGCCAAGTAGGGGGCCCGGATGTGTTTTGAATAAACCTGGGAGGGGCCCACAGAGACCACCTCCGCTCCAGATGGGAGAAAGAGCTGCCGGTAATGGTGCCCCTGGCTGCAAGCCAGCCATGTGGCTCTTCAGAGTGGGTCCCTTTTATCCTCTCCAGGTGAGAGCAGAGCCACCTGGAGAGATGGGACACGGGACTACCCTTGCTCTGTAGGGTTCCTGCTTAAGGAGACCAACGCTTACCTTTCATGTCCGCGAGGACCACCCACTCGGCTGCGGAAGTGCCTGGATTACAGGCTGCACCTCCAACCTGGGCAGCTGGTGCACACATCTGGCCCCTGGGACAAAGGCAGAGTCGAGGGTAAACACACCCCAGCAATCACCTGCATCCCCCCCCGCCCCCCGCACCCCCAGATCCTGAGTCTCTTCCTCAGAGCCCACCACAGCCTCTTCCCAGCAGCCAGGCCATGCCCAGCGATGCTGCTGACAGCGTACCCAAGCTGGGCAGCACACTCTGCACACTCTTGTAAGCCAAGGGGGAACAAGATACAGCCAAGCATCCTTGTTGTAAGAGGGGGTCTCAAGACACGGACTCTTCTGGAGGGATGGTGACAGCCAAAGATTTTTGGCCCAGAAAATAAGAAAAACAAAAACCACGTTTTCTCTTGGGGCTGGAGAGGTGGCTCAGCAGTTAAGAACACTTGCTGCTCTTCCAGAGGACCCAGGCTCACAACTGCCTGTGACGTAAGCACGTGAAGGACACACACCCCTATAAATATATAAAAGTAAATCTTTTTAAGAATGCATCTCCCCCACAATTGACAGTAAGGTTCACGAAAACCGCCTGCGGACCTCTGAAAACCTCTCCTGCTGCCCTGGTGTGAAGAAACAACTAGGAAGTCCCCTTCCAGGTCCACACCAACGGACCCTCACCTGTCTGGTCTCAGTGGCCTCAGGGGCTGCACCTCCAACAGTGGAGTAAAACAGCAGCAGCATTGCCTTCCTGCCCCCCTCACTCTCCTGAGCTGCCTCTTGCCAGTGGCTACAACAGGCCAGCCACGGAGCTCTAACCCAGGGCCACTGGGGTCGACCTTACAGGTGGACAGGTGAGGAGCCGAAGCTGGAAGACAAGAGTCACTTCCAAGAAAGCCATACGCTGCCAGGCACTGGTGAGTGTGTTCCAGTTCCTCGGTGGCACCCAACCTACAATCTCTGACAGAGCAGAGCAGAAGTGCATACCCAAGCACCTGGGGAGGAAGTTGCTAGAATCCTGGTTACCATTGAGAGAGGGAGAGCAGTGGGGTGACAAGGGCCTTTGTCCCTCGTGAAGAATCACCCAGCAGCAGCTGTTAGTGGAGGGACTTTCAATCACACTCACGTGGCAGGACTAGACGGCTGTGTTGGCAAATGCACGGCCCTCCACAGAAAGGTAGGACAATCTCTGGAAGTTTGAGGCTCCTCTGTTGTCTCAGACTTTCTACTGCTTGATCAACACCATGGTCAAGAACAATCTGGGAAGAAAGGGTTATCTGAGTACATATCCTGATCACAGTCCATCACAGAAGGAAGCCAAAGCGGGCACTGAGGGGGGCAGGAATCTGGAGATGGAAACCTAAGCAGAACCAACAAAGGAGTGGTGCTCACTGGCTGGGTCTCCAGGCTCAGGTGTTTCCTTGCTATGCCCCCTGGAATATCTGTCCAGAGTTGGCACTGCACACAGCTGGCTGACCTCTCCTACATCAATCATTAATCAAGAAAAGGTTCCATAGCCTTACCTTCAGGCCAAACTGACAGAGACGGTTTCTTAGATGAGGGTCTCTCTTTCCGGAGGATCTTGGTGTGTCAAGTTGACAAAGCAATAACTAGCCAGCACATCTAGTCTAGCTACCCAAATAAACACCCCCACATACACACGCACACATGCATACGCACATACACACAGGTACAGGTACACGCATATGTACACACATGCACACATTCATAAAGTGCATGCTCTCACACACACTCAATCCCAAGCGCGCTACATGAACATGCGCATGCGCACACATGCACTCATGCACGCGCACGTACACGTGCATGCTCATGCACGCACACACGTGCGCATGCGCACACATACATACACATCCGTAAACACACGCACACGCATGCGCAAGCACGAGCACACATACACACACACACACGCGCATGCGCAAGCACGCGCATATGCACGCATGCACCAACACACACGTGCACGCGCAAACATGCATGTGCATGCACGCACACATACACATGCACACACATGTGCATACACGAACACACGCAGATACACGCAAACACACACAATACACATGAACCCACTCATACACGTGCACAAACACGCACGTATGCACACACACTCACACACGGGCATGTACATGGACACATGCATGCTCTCACATGCGTGCATGTTCTTTTGCAAAAACGCACAGTCACTAGCACACAGACGCCCACCTAACAACCTACTCCTAGTAACTAGTCTCAGAATGACAGCTTGCCTCTCCTGTCCTTTCCAACTCATACCCTCATCAGTCAGCATTAGCACACAGCAACATAGAGCCTTTTACTCCGTAAACAACCAGGTACCTAATGAGAGTTAGCATCTGAGTTGGCTCACCATGGGACTACTGCTGCAGCTGCAGGCGGGGGCACATTGCAAGTCAAGCCTGGTACCCTGGAAATTAGCCTAATAGACAAGGAGAAGGGGTATAATGTATGTATTATATTATACATATAATATAATAATGCGTGTAATAGAAGAAGAGAGAATAAAAGATCACATGGTACTCCAAACTAGCTTCTCCTGAACACTGAGAACATGCCCACTGACAAGTAGCGGCAAGCTGAACTAAAGGAACAAGAGCAATAAGAACAAAATTTACTCTGTCTTTGAGACAGGCTGTCACTGAGTAGCCCTAGCTGGCCTGGAACTGACTACGTAGACCCGGCTGGCCTTGAATTCAGAGATCAGCCTGCCTCTGCCTCCTGAGTTCTGGGATGAAAGGCATGAGCAACAACATGCCTCGCAACAACAACTACGTAGTCATCTAACTCTAGGTGGGCAGGAACCAGTACAAAAATACATATAAACATAAAAAACCAAGATTACTTATCTCCTTCAAACACTTATTAACCCTATATTAGTGATCCCAATCACAATGACCTAGGAGGAATTCCAGATACAGAATTCAAAGGAATGGTTACAAATTTGTAAAACAAACGGCTTAGAAGGACTCCAGGACTTTTTACAGACCACGGACAGGCAGCTGGGTAATAAAGACGTTACAGTTCACGGTTCCAGAGGACTGGATGGCACAGAAGACAAGGTGGCAAGAGGAAGACAAATCACCTCTATATCTACACACAAAAACTGAGGAGAGTGAGTGAGCTAGAGGTGGAGGAAGGTAGAAGCTTGCAGATCCCACTCCAAAGGCTCCACATTCTAGAAGTTCTGTAACTTCCCCCTATAAGGCCATACCTCCTAATAGGGCCACTCCCTCTGGGGGCATTTCTCATTTAAACCACAAGAAGATCCCAAGTATCTGATACGGTGATCAAGTCAGTTTCAATCCAGGGATACAGGGGTGGCTTGGCGTGCATAAACCAATAAAGATAATTCACCACATAAAGGGACTCAAGAACAGAAATCACATGATAATGTCAAGTTGCTGATAAAAGGCCCTAGACAAAAATAAAACATCTCCTCCTGGTAAAAATATCCTCACCATAATAAAGGCTGTATATGACAAGGAGTAACTACCGTGTGTTAAACGGAGAAAAAGTAAAGCCTCTTCCTAAGCTCGAGAGCAAGACAAGACTGTCTACTCTCGCCACTCATATCCAAGATAGTGCTTGAAGTCCTCATTGCTACAGCAGTAAGAAAAGACAGGAGTACAAGAAGATACAAGAGACAAGGGATACAAGAAGGGGAAGAAGCTGAAGTATCCCTACTTGCAGATGACATGACTGTATTCATGGTGGCCCTAAGGACATCACCAGGAAACTCCTAGAACTGATAAACATCTTCAGGAAAGTAGCAGGTTGCCAAACTAACACCCCAAAACCAGTAGCCTTTCTGTACACCAGAGAGAAACACAATGAGAGAGAAACCGTGGACACAAGCCACTCGAGACAGCCTCAAAACTAAAATACCTTGGAATAAGCCTAGCCAAGGGAGAGAAAGATGTCTACAGTGCAAACTTTAGAACACTGAGGATGGAAACTGAAGACACCAGAAGATGGAGAGGTCTCCTGTGCGCATGAACTACAGGACCAATATTGTGGAAATGTCCATTCACAGATTCAATGCAATCCTCATCAAAGTTTCAACATGGTTCTTTTCAGAAATTAAAAAAAAAATCTTAAAATTTGTATTTTAAAATTCTTATTATCGGGGCTGGAGAGATGGCTCAGAGGTTAAGAGCACTGACTGCTCTTCCAGAGGTCCTGAGTTCAATTCCCAGCAACCACATGGTGGCTCACAACCATCTGTAACGAGATCTGGTTCCCTCTTCTGGCCTGGAGGGACACATGGAGGCTGAACATTGTGTACATAATAAATAAATAAGTCTTTAAAAAAATTCTTATTGTCATGGAAAGCAAAAAACAATACTGAATAATAAAGAAAGGTTGGAGGTATCCCATTCCTGATTTCAAATTATACTGCAGAATCACAGTAATAAAAACAGTATGGCAATGGGACAAAAAAGAGAGACATTGGCCAATAGCATCAAGGACACTGATATAGGTCTGTGTACCTACAGCCACCTGGTTTTTGCCAAAGAGACCAAAAACACACTGGAGAAAAGACAGAATGTTTAACAAACGGTACACGTCAGCATGTTCAGGTAAAGACTCTCTGAACAGGACATGGGCCCTACAAAAACACAGTACCGAAGAGCAGGACCTCATGAGATGTAAAAGTATCTCTGTTCTAAAGGAAAGTTCTAACTAACCAAAGAGGCAGCCTACAAAACTGAGAAGGGGTCTCAGTGTCTCAAATATCCAAAGAACTAAAAAACTTAATACCAAAAAAAACCAAACCCAATTAAAAAAGTGGGATGTGGGGGCTGAAGAGATGGCTCAGTGGTTAAAAGCATTGCTTGCTCTTCCAAAGGTCCTGAGTTCAATTCCCAGCAACCACATGGTGGTTCACAACCATCTGTAATGAGGTCTGGTGCCCTCTTCTGGCCTGCAGGCATACACACAGAATATTGTATACATAATAAATAAATATTTTTTTAAAAAGTGGGATGTGGATCTGACCAGAGAGTTCACAAAAGAAATACAGATGGCTGAGAAGTGTTTTTAAAGGTTCATCATTCTTAGCCGTCAGGGAAAAGCTAAGGACAACTACCTTGAGATTTTATCCTGCTCCACTCAGAGTGGTAAGATTAAGAGAGCAAATAGTAACAAAGTAGCAAAGATGTCGGAAACCAGGAGTCCTCGTGCACTGCTGTGGGAGTGCCAACTGGTGCAAGCCCTGACAGACCCGGTGGGCTCTATTCCTATGACAGAGATGTGTGCTCCTCCGTATTCACCTTTACTCTGCCTCACAACTAGAACATGAAAAGGGCTTATGTGTTCAATAACTGATGAATGGATAATGAGCACACACTTATACACAATGAAATTTTATTCAGAAATCTGCAGACAAGTGTAATAAACTAGAAAAAAAATTATACTGAGTAAGGTAATCCATGCCCAGAAAGATGAATGTCACAAGCTCTCCCTAACATGCAATCCTAGAGCCAAATCTTTAGATTTGTGGGTCTAGCTTGGGGTACACATAGACTCTCAGAAACTAGAAAGGGGCCACTGAGGAAAGGAAGGAAGGTCTTAGGGGAGGTGGGGTAGCAGAACATAGGTGTTATGAAAGGGAAAAGGGGAAAGGGGTAAAGAGTCTGGGAGGACAAGGAATCGGGCAGCAGGACGGGGAAGGAAGAGGGATAATTAACAGTAATATCTGAAGGAACCATATGGAAACCTGCTGTTTTATAAGCATGTATGAGTGTGTGTGTGTGTGTGAGTGTGTGAGTGTGTGTGTGTGTGTGTGTGTGTGTGTGAGAGAGAGAGAGAGAGAGAGAGAGAGCACGCTTAATTGGAGCTCCCCTACATACCTTAATAATTGCATTGCATTGAACTTAATGTAAGACTCTATTGTTGGAGACACCAACATTTGGTCATAGGACTTGAGAAATCAGGCTTCTAGTGACTGGAAAGCTTCCTCCCTGCTGGCTAGCTTTCATAATACTGAAAGGTGTCATGTGGAGTCCTGAGGAAGAAAATTCATCAAGTTCTGCACAGCTGGAAACGCTGAGAACTAAATAGTTACCAGTCTAGCAAGCTATGACTGTGGTGTAACGGTGGCCTGAAGGTTATGACGATAGCTAGCTCATTTCTGATTGAATTTAAGGCCCATTCTGTAAGATAAAACATATACCGAGTACTAAAGATCTGACCAAGAGCCCAGGGCTGGGGAGCCCTCTGACCTACTACTGTTATTTTGTTAAATGGGCATAGTATCAAAGCGCCCTCTAAAGACTTGTGTCTTTACTCATAGGTTAGTGTAACTCTCAATCCTCGTCACTGTGCCTTTGTGCGGCGGGTGGAGAGTAACGCAAAACTCACAGCTGGTCACAGGGCAGACACTCAGAGTCTGTGGGAGCTCACCCTCTACAGGACATCAACGTCACATCTCAAATCCCCAAGGCTCGGGGGACATCACAAAAGAGTGTAAGAGTCCAAGACTGGGAAGGACCAGGATGAAGAAGCGTCTCCTAGACACAACAGAGCCAACACACTCACAAACTCACAGCAACCATGGTTGCCTGCACAAGACCGGCCTAAGATCAAGCCCGTCAACACTCCAACATGGGGAAGGGTCACAAACACAAACCTTCACTCCTAGCTGAGGAACTATGGACCACTGATGGCTAGCAGGGGAGGGAGGGAGTCAGTTTTCTTTAGGGGTGTGCTCTATGGTAGATTGGCCAGTCCCTAGTAGGTGTCCTTATACCCATGTATATGGGTGGCACAAATTGGACTTAATGAGGTATCAAAATTAAAAAAGAACATGAAGTTGGGAGAGGGGATGAGGAAGTGGGAGATAGATACAAGAGGTGTTACGGGGGGAGCTGTGTAGGGAATATGATCACAATACATTGTAGTGGGATTCTCAAAGATTAAAAACACTATATTTTTTAAAAAATAAAAATGCTAATTTATTGAGTTTGTTTGCTCCATCTTGTGCTGAAACCAGTTCTGTTCAAGGGTCCATAGTGAGTTCCTGGTGTTTCCCCCATGTAATGTTGATAAGAACAACACCACTTTGCCCAGGGGTCCCCCATACTCATCCTGGTTCCACACAGTAAGAGTTCCTCCTATTTCAAGGCTGGAGGGATAAAGGCCCGACACTGGCCTGCCGGGTCGAGTACCAAGACCGCAAGAAGTACCAGACATGGTGGCAGGGGGATCGCAGCAAGAATTTCAGAGCAGCTTGGGCTACATACCCAGTCCTCATGCCAAAAGAAGGAAAAAGAGAAAGAAGAGGAAAGGAAGAAAGGGAAGGGGAAGGCAGGGGACGGAAGAGGTTGGGGAGGGGAAGGGAGGATCAGATCTAATTTCAGGATTGACTCTGAGAGACCATTAGCTGTCTGTTCCAGCCTGAAATAAGGGCCTCGGGACCACCCTGGGGCTAAAGATGAGGAACCAGGACACGTATGACCAGCATTTCCTCCTCCTCCATTCACCATACTCAAGCTTGCAAGTGTCCAAATCTCAAAGAGGGGGCAAACCCTGTCATATGGAGCCCACACTGCTCTTCCAGAGTTCCACTGGGGAGGGACCAAGGGACCCCCGCTTCCTGATAGAGGAGGCCAAAGTTCAATGAGGCCTACGGTGTTACCGGGAGAGATGCTGGGTGCAGATCCCAGAAACAATGTACCAGAGGTGCCAGGAAAGAGACACAAGACAGGTCAGCAAAGAGGCTAAACACGAGGGGACATGCACTCCTGCCCTTAGGACACACAGACGCAGGTAATTTCCAGATGTGGAAGGAGCTAAAGGCTGTCATTTCTCCCAGTGACTCCTGTAGTCCAGCCTGGCCAAGAGTCCACCTCCAGTGGGAATTCCTACCTACAGCTAGACAGGGCCACCACGTGACCAAGCCAACACTGGGTTTTGTGAGCCCATTCCAAGACACTCCATAAAATCAAGCCAGTTTCCTACGGGACAGCGTTACTGACTGCAGCCCCCAACATCACCTCTTCCTGGTAAAGGAGTGACCTGCAGCCCAAATTGCAGGATGATCTGAGACCTAGGGATTGTATTTGTCTTCCTTAAAGGTCATCCTGAAGACCCCCAAGACCCCAAACCTCAGACTCAGTCAAAACATGAGCTCTGAAGCCTTAAATGAGAATCTAGGAAAGTCTAGCCTGGGAGCCCCTGCACTAGACAGAAGTGCCCTCTCCGTGGATGGCTGTCTGCAGCTCTGACCTCCTGCTCCCCATGTCCTCCTAGCAGGCTGTGTGTCTGCAGCTGCTCTGGACAGCTTGTGTTGCTTATGTTGAAGGTGATGATTCTGCCTGCCTAAAAAGAGCTCCTTACGTTCATCAGTAGACCGGACTGAAGGGAGATTAACAGCTAGGACATTTTATGCATGTGCGCCCCCAAATCTGTTGAAGCTTGGGGGTGTCTCTACTCAGGGCTGGGTCAAGAAATATTTATTAAGTACTTCTGCTTCTTATAGAATGCTAGGTATAGTGGATGCACACATGACAAGCGTGTTACTGCACGATCCCTACGTAGGGGCTTCTGGTCTAAGGAAGGAGCCACTAGATAAACACGGATTATAGTTATGGGAGTGGGGAGTCAAGCTGAGGCAGAAGGATCGCGAGTGTGAGACTGGCTTGGGCTATAAAGAGCAACCCTGTCTATGACTCTTTAAAAAAAAAAAGTAAAAGAAAAGAAATAATTATGGGGACAGTAATAGGGTCTGTCCCAAGCAGCGTGAGTTCAGAGAGCTTCAAAAGATGCCACCAGAAGTCTGAGTAAGGACTGAGTCACGGGAAATGCTTGGTGGGAGCTGTGCAGTAACTGCTGAGTTCACCAGCTTCCAGACCCACACTTTTCACGTCTCTAAATCAGTATGTGTCACACAGCTGTTGCCAGGTAGGTGGGTAATCACAGCTAGTCACCACGGCCTGACATCACCGGGAGGGTGTCAGCATCCAGACATGCAGGTGGGTGTCAAGGGGTTGGGGAGAAAATGCCAGAAACAGCAGTGGAGTCCCTTCTGCATAAGGCTGGGGAGATGGCTCGGTAAGTAAAGCCAAGTGTGAGGACCGGAGTTTGGATCCCCAGAACCCACACAAAAGCTATAACCCCAGTGCACAGGAGGCAAAGACAGGGGATTCCCAGAGCAAGCTGGCTAGCTGGGTTAGCAGAAATGGGGACCTCTGGGTTCAGCAAGAGACCCCACCTCAACAAAGAAGTTAGAGATGATTGAGAAAAACACCAGCATCGGTCTTGGACCTTCACACATGTGCGCGCACACATGCACTCTCAACACATTCAAATGCACGCACACACACACTTGCAGTAAGAAAAGAAAATAAGAAAGCTGTACCACAGATGCATCCATCAGCAGAGAGGAGGAGACTATGTGGAAAACCAGAGCTGGAAGGGACGTAAACCAGGCAGGCTGGCACACACCTGAAATCCCAGCTCTTGGTGGCAAGGGCAGGAGAATCTTGTCTCAAACCAAACAAAAAATGAGGCTGGATCTGCAGTGTGGTGGTCTGAATGGGAATCTCCCACGTAGGCTCCGATGTTTGAATACTTAAACCCTAGTCGATGGCGCCATTTGGGGAGGCCTAGGAGGTTTAAGAGGTTTAGCCTTGGTACAGAAAGCATATCCCTGGGGGCAAACTTTGGGGTTTCTAAGCCATACACCCTTCCAAGTTCACCCTTTGCTTCCCACTTGTGGTTCGAGAAGTGAGCTTTCAGCTTCCGGCTCCTGAGACTAGGCCTGTCTGCTGTCATACTTTTGCACCATGATGGGTCATGGACCCTCACCTGCCGGAACTGTAAGCCCAAACAACCTCCTCTTCTGTGAGTCTTCTTGGTAACAGTGTTTCCTCATAGCAATAGAAAAGTTAGTAATACATGCAATTAGTGGCAACAGTGTACAATCTTTAAGTAAACTAAAAACTCTGAGCTATACACTATAAGATGGCCTATCTTATCCCACCGTGTTGGGGACTCTGGACCCAGACTCTGAATTACCTGTAAACAACCTGTTATGCTTGCAGCTGCTCTGAGCAAAACAAATTCAACTTGTTTTTCCTGTGTTTGTAGCTACTCTGAGCAGGAGACCCTCAGGAGTTCCTGATGGAGGGGAAGTGGTTTCTGGTGGGTTTGGCTGGGGCATGGCTATCAACTAAGGGTTCATATATAAGCGGCTCTGGTTACACAATAAAGGGGGGCATTCTTGTTTCAAGGATGACCCATGTGTCTGTCTGTGTGTCTTTGTGTGTCTAAATCTCCAGGCCCTTGCCTGGCTCACGAATGGTCCCATAGTGCAGGCTCCATACAACAGGCATAGTACCGTAGTACACGTAATAGTATGGACGGTACACCACTGTTATACTCCAAAAGATTAGGAAAGTCCTAGAAATGAGTAATGGTGATGGCTTCTCGGCAGTAGGGGTGTTACTAATGTGTGTACTTTTTAAACAATTAAAATTAAGATCAGGTAGTCTCCATGTTATATAAATTTTACAATAAAAATGTAGGGGAGAAATGCTCCCACAAGCCTTCCCCAATTTCCTCACAAAGCCTTGTGACGACCGGATCTTTCTTCAAGACTACTGAGGCAGGAATGTGTATGTGAAGATGGGCGAGTGTTGCATCACAGGTGACGTCACAGCCTTGTTACATCACAGATGACATCACAGCCTGTGTTATGTCACAGGTGGCGTCACAGCCTTGTCACATCGCAGGTGACGACACAGCCTGTGTTACACCACAGGTGACATCACAGCCTTGTTACATCACAGGTGACATCACAGCCTGTGTTATGTCACAGGTGGCGTCACAGCCTTGTCACATCGCAGGTGACGACACAGCCTGTGTTACATCACAGGTGGCATCACAGCCTGTGTTATGTCACAGGTGACGTCACAGCCTTGTTACATCGCAGGTGACGACACAGCCTTGTTGCATCGTAGGTGACGCCATAGCCTTGTTACATCACAAGTGATGTCACAGCCTTGTTACATCACAGCCTGTGTTACATCACAGGTGACATCCCAGCTTGTGGTGCATCACATGTGGCATCAGAGCACATGTTATATCACAGGTGACACCACAGTGCAGGTGACATCACAGCATGTATTACCTCACAGGTGAGAGTAACGTTATCATATCTAACTTTCTAAGACAGCAGCGAGAGAGATAAAGATAGACGTTCGCTAAGCACAAAACCCTGAAGTTCTGAGTTGGCCACCATGGCACAGACCAAAGAAATCCCACCTTGATAAAGGACCCTTCAGTAGGTGCTGAAGACAAAACACCTGGCCCTTGGAAGACTCCATCTCATCCCAAATGGCCACAAATCATTGGTTAGGAGCACTGGCTAGTCTTCCAGAGGATTCACACGTTGGCTTACAACCATCTGCAACTCCAGTCCCAGGGGATTGGATGCCCTTTTCTGGCCTCCTTAGGCAGTGGTCCACAGATATACATGCAAACAAAATACCCATACACATAAAAGTAAATTTTAAAATATTTTTTTAAAAAGCTTAAAAACCTAAAACAAGTACAAGAACAAGAAAACAAAGGTTGCTCCAGGCTGGGTCCATGCCTTCCCTGGGAGAAAATGCCTCCTGCGGTGCCTCCTCCAGAGTCCGTGTGCACAGCCCACCTAGAAGCATTCCTAGACCTAAGCAGAAATGCTTCCTTCTGATGACACAGCACGGAATGTAGCCCAGGCTTGGCCTAGAACTCAATATGTAGATGAAGATGACCTTGAACTCCTGATCTTGCCTCCACTTCTGAGTGCTGGGATTACAGGAGTCACAACATGTGGTCCCCAAGTAGAGCTACAGCATCTACTCACCAACACTAAAATAACTCTTCTCTCTCTCCATTTTGCACAGCCTCCTCCTGTGTGCAGTCTACCAACGGAAACCCAGCTGAGGGAGGATACACAGCATTCAAGGAGAGTAGGCCACTTGTCTACCACGTGTGAAGATAGAAACCAATTGGGTCAGAGGGGAAGCTCTTGTTATGTAGCCCAGGCTGGCCTGGGACTTGTGATCCTCCTGCCTCGGTTTGCCAAGTGCTGGGATGATGAGTGTGTACTCCCCAACCTGGCTAATGATGAGGACTTTTCTCAGTGGTGCTGGGGTGGAACCTAGCACTCCGCTCCCGGATATGACCACAGCCAATGACAACTTTTGACACAAATATGCTAATTAGGATCAGAGTTCTCTCTGCAAAGACAGTTTTGGAAATTGATCAGGACTGAGAATGCAGTACCGAGACTTCATTTTCTTTGGGCCCTAAATGCTATGATCACACAGGGCAGGGGCCACAATTATGGACCTCAGGCAAGTCATTGAACAGCCACTTACACTCTGGAAATTGCCCAGGCAGAAGGAAGGCCGTGAGCATCTTGCTACTACCTCAGACACAGCACTGTGGGGGCTGGTGAAATTTGTGTGTAGGTTCCTTCAACTCAGTCAAGTCGCAATTTGGGGACAGTGTTTTCATGATCACATGCTGCCTTTTGGCCACTCATCCCTAAAAATTACCTCCTAGTAAATTTTCTACACTTCAAGATTAGCCCCATCCTTGTTGAGGGACCCAAAACAGCCATCAAACACACGCAGGTTGACTCCCGAAGTTGGACCCCAAGCGGGCACAGTGCACATTCCACCTTCAGGAGGGAGAGGCTCCTGTCACTTCCCAAGCAAGCAGTATCAGATGCAGAAGGTGTGAGGACGCTGGGGGCAGAATGTGTGACAAGTAATTAAGAGCTTAGATCTGGCATCTCGGGGACCCAATTCCGTTCTGTCATTTATCAAGTCAAGACCTTGTTGGCCGTGTAGGGAGAGAAAGACCAACACTCACAACAGGACTACCTTTGGAAAAATGTTTTTATTTTCGCTGATTGCCGTTGTGTGCATGTGTGGCTGTATGAAGGGAGATCGGAGGACAAACGACTTGCAGGAACTGACATTCTCCTCCCACCCTGCTTTTGAGGCACAGGCGTGCTAGTGAGCCAAGGACTCACATCTGGCCTTTTAAATTAACGCAGGGAACTGACCTCAGGTCAGGGTGTGTGGATTCTCTTTTTAGCCCATTGAGCCACCTCACCAGCCCCTATCAATTGGAGACTAAATAAGATCCATGCCTGAGCACACGGTACATCACACTGCAAACACAAAGAATAGGATTATAATACCATACTGGTATTATATGAGGTGGGCGGAGCTCAGACAGGCTTCTCTGTATCTCCAACAGCAAGCAGAGTCAGGGTACGGTTTAAGCAATATTTTTCAATATTTGAGAACAGTCCCCATAAAGAAATGCTTTTATATTGCAGTCAGGTGTCAACAAACAGATCTGTCCCTTAGGACTGGAGAGATAGTCGCGTGGTTAAGAGAACATACCATTCCTACAGAGGAACTGTGTTCGCATCTCAGCACCCATGTGGCAGCTCACAACTGCCTAAACTCTGGTTCCAGACATACAGACACATACATACTCCCCCGCACATACGCAATTAAAAATACACCTCAGAAACAGATACCAACCAAAAGAAAAAGAAGCTTCACCAAGCAATAATTACTATGGTTGACTTTGGAGTTTTCGGTTATTTTGTTTGTCTGCTTTGCTTCACTTATTTATTTTTATTTATTCTTGAACGTTTCCAAATCTACAAAACAGTTGCAGAAATACAAAATAACCCTCCCCTACCAGGGCCACTAGGCCTTGGCACTGTTGTAATACTGGTCTGGCAAAGTCTGGTGGAGGGCCATTCTCTGCATTACAGGCTGTTCAGAAATGCTCTGACCCTCTATCCACAGTCACCACTGGTATCCTCACACCAACTGTTACAAGCAAAAATGCCTACAGACATTACCCAGTGTCTCAGGTAGTCAAATCAACCCCTATTGATAGGTAAGGACCCAGACCCACTGAGAGGTATTAGCTTAGTCACTGTTCTATTGATGTGAAGAGACACCATGGCCAAGGCAACTCCTGTAAAGGAAAGCATTTAATTTCACAGGCTCAGAGGTTTAGTCCATTGCCATCACGGCAGGGAGCATAGCAGTAGGCGCGGCAGGCATGGGGCTGGAGAAATAGCTGAGAGCTACATCCTGGTACGCGGACAGAGAGACAGAGGGTGGGCCAAGCATGGGTTTTTTGAAACCCCAAAGCCCACCCCCCTGTGACACACTTCCTTCAGCAAGGCCACATTCCTAAACCTTCCAATCCTATCAAAGAGTTCCACTCCCTGGTGATTAAGCACTCAAATATACGACCCTGTTGGAGGCCATTCTTATTCAAACCAACACAGTTGCCACTTCACCAGGCTACCTCATTATCCTCATTAAACACTCACCTGCATATACAGAAACTGTATCTGCACTGAGAAAACAAGTTACTTAAAATAACTTACCCTGCACCCCACAGATAGAGGTAATCCCACCGGCCGGCCGTGGTGGTTACATCCATAACCCCAGCACTTGGGAGGCTAAGACAAGAGCCGATGGCTGCTAGTTCATGACCATCCTGTATTACATGGTATAGTGGGAGACTCTCCTGTCTTTAAAAAAAATAAATAAATCTCTTATAAAACCACAATACCGCCGGGCAGTGGTGGCACACTTCTTTAATCCCAGCACTCAGGAGGCAGAGGCAGGGGGATCTCTGTGAGTTCGAGGTCTACAGAGTGAGTTCCAGAACAGCAGGACTGTTACACAGAAAAATCCTGTCTCAAAAAATCAGAAAAACAAAAAGCAAAACAAAACAAAAAGCTACAACGCCAGCTAGGTGGTGGTGGTACATTCCTTTAATAGCAGCACTCAGGAAACAGAGGCAGGGGGATCTCTGTGAGTTCGAAGCCGATCTGGTCTACAAAACAAGTTGCAGGACAGCCAGAGCTAAACAGTAAAACCCTGTCTCAAAAAACAAAACAAAAAAATGCAAACAAACAAACAAACAAAAAAACCCTACAATGCCGTTATTACACCTAACATTTAACACTGATTTGATAATCTTTTCTCCTCTGTGTTGTTTGCAGTCCGCTAAACTGGTTTCAGGCCCTGTGTGATTTCCTGGCCGATAGATTCACATTAGAGAAGCTTGCATTCCTAAAGCCCAGCTCCTCCCCTGGAGATGGCTAGAAGCCTGAGGGAAGCCCATCCCTGCAGGAGGAGGGTACACAGGCAATTACTACAGAGCTCAACATTTACAGGAGGCTGACCAACACACCAGATTCTGTATCCTTCCCTGGCCTCCCCAACTCACAGAGTCCCCCTGGAGGGTGGCACTGGGAACATACGAGCCAGCTTGCCCCACCCTTCAAGGGACCTAGGAATAGTTCCAGGCGCCAGCGGGCCCCTCTTGGTGTATGCCCTGGCCTGTCTGTGCAGAACTGGTGGGGCCAAAGGAGCTAGGCGCACAGTGGCCTGACCACATCACAGGCCCAGGCCTGGGTGCAGGCTGTGGCAGGCTGCCTACCCTTCCCTGTGTGCTAAGTTCCTTTCCTTTACCTACCCTGGCCCCAGCAAAGTGGTTACAAGTTGGTCCAGAAACTGTCAACAGGCTGGGGCCAAGGCACATGAAAGTGTGTGAGTCACTGGCTGCTTTGATTCTCGGGGCCCGTATAAACCTGGTCTTTGAATCTAACAGCAGGATCTCAAGAGCAGGGAAAGTTGAAACTAGCGCCACCAAAAATGAGAAGGGCAGTCGCTGACAGAGCCCCATGGCCAACCCCACCCTCACCCCGGGTCCTCTGGAAAGGGCAGTGAGGGACAAGAGGCACAGGAAAGACTTTAGGCCGACACCACCTTTGCCCCAGGAAAGAGCCCTTTTCCTCTATTCCTGACTTCTTCTTCATATAAAGGCTTAAAGCCTGCATAGGCCAGGAGTTTCTCTAGCTGGAAGGCCAGAGACAGGGGAGCTTGACGGACTATGTTTGAGCTGCAAATATTGCAAAGTCCAGGAGAAAGCCCCAAGGACTATTGGTTCTGCTCTGGAAGCTGTTGCTGTAACAACAGCCCCATCATCCCTAAGAGCCCAGATGGCTGCCGCAGGGCTGTGCTGCCCAGGGGAGGTAAGGACAAAGGAGACGGAAAAGCTCCAAAGATGGCAACTGTTGAGGGGAATCGGCTGCCTGGCAGGGACAGCAGCATTTCCGGGCCCCAACTGTTTCCCCTGCTGCTATCTCCAGGACAACTTCAAGGCTGTTACCTCCTCTGGAACTCTCCTGTCTCCTGTCCTGAGTGATAGGGAAGTGAGAGCCTTGCCCATCTTGTTGGTCATTGCGCCCTTACCTCTGAGGGCAATGTCAACAACATACGAGGAGTGCTTACAATCCAACACAACATCTCAGTCTGCTCAAGCTGCGTAACAAAACGTCATTTGCTGAGTGATTTAAAAAGTCTTTACACAGGAACCAGGGAGGAGTCACAGCCCACAGCACGAGGCTTTCCCTCGACTATCTCAAGACAAGTTCAATTCACCTGATGTAACAGAAGGGGGAATCCAAGCTGAGAGCTGCAGTTTGATCTGAAGGGGCCCCCAGAGGCTCATGTGGCAAAGGGTAGTGCTCCCAGGGTAGTGCTCATAAGAAAGAACCTTTGGGAGGTAGACCCTAGAGGGAGGGTGGCATCGTTGGAGACATGCCCTTGAAGGGAACTATGGAATTCGCCTTTTTCTCCCTTTGACGTCTCAGGCATCCCGTGAGTGGTTCCTCTCTGCCAGGGCTCCCTCCACAATGTGCCGCCTTACCCACAAGCTCCAGGACGAGACAGTGATAAACCGGAGCCTCTGAGATTGACTAAGCAGCACTCTTTACAGGCTGGTTATCTAGGGGGATTTGCACGTTGTTTATCTAGGACTTGTTTCTGGAGCAGGAAGTTGGCTCACACCAGCGTCCAAACCATCCTGTTACTTCACCGTAAGCCTGGGGCTCAGAATCAGAACACAAACTCCAGTTTCTAGCCCACCTAAAGTCGCCTTGATCACTTCTGTCCCTTTGGGTCCCACCGAGGCATCAAAGGACAACCCAGGCATGACGGCTTTGCCTGCACTGGTTTAATTCTAAAGTCAACAGAAACTTTCTCAGCCTTTCTCAGGATTCCTTTGTCTATCCCTCTTCCCAATTTGTTTGCTGTGACAGCACTTTGTTATGTAGCCCAAGCTGGTTTTATTTAAACTCTGACCTCCTGCCTTTGCCTCCAGAAATCTAAAATTATAGTTGAGCATCTCCACACTCAGCTGCAGCCTCCCTTTTTTAAAAACTCTTTAAAAAAAATAATTTATTTAACTTTATTTCATGTGCGTTGGTGTGAAGGTGTCAGATCCCCTGGACCTGGAGTTACAGACAGTTGTGAGCTGCCATGTGAATGCTGGAATTTGAACCCAGATCCTCTGGAAGAGGAGCCAGTGCTCTTAACCTCTGAGCCATCTCTCCAGCCTCATATATATATTGGTTTTGGTTTTTCAAGACAGGCTTTCCCTATATGGTCCTGGCTGTCCTGGAACTCACTCTGTAGACCAGGCTGTCCTTAAACTCAGAGATCTACCTGTCTCTCCCTCCCAAAAGCTGGACTCAAAGGTATGCGCCACCACACCCTACTGTTGTTTTATTTTGAGAGTACAATATAATTAAATCATAGCTCATAGTACTATTTGGTTACTACAGCCAAGGGTCTGCCTAGGAAGCGCTTGCTCTTCTTACACCAAGCTGTTCTGATAGCTTCAAATTAAAAATACAGAGCTTGTCGGGCAGTGGTAGCATACGCCTTTAATCCCAGCATTCGGGAGGCAGAGGCAGGTGGATCGCTGAGAGTTCGAGGCCAGCCTGGTCTACGAGAGCTAGTTCCAGGACAGGCTCCAAAGCTACATAGAAACCCTGTCTTGAAAAGCAAACAGCAAGCAAAAAATACAGAGCTTTCTAGTTCCCCCAAAAATACCTTCTGAGGGCCACAGTAGTACACACATACAGTCCCAGAAGCGGGCTGGGGTGTATCTCCGTGGTAGAATGCTTAGCAAGCGTGTGGAGAAGACTCAGTGTGATCTCCAGCATCAAAAATAGATGAGAGAGAGGTGAAGATAGATAGGTAGGTAGATAGATAGAAAGAAAGAAAGGAAGGAAGGAAGGAAGGAAGGAAGGAAGGAAGGAAGGAAGGAAGGAGGAAGGAAGGAAGGAAGGAAGGAAGGAAGGAAGGAAGGAAGGAAGGAAGGAAGGAAAGAAAGAAAGAAGGAAAGAAACAGTTGGTTGTAATCTCCTCAAAGAAGAGAATGAATTTGAGGTCAGCCTCAGTTATGTAACAAGACCCCCGCCGTTGGTTTGTTTGTTTTGAGACAGAGTTTCTCTGTCTAGCCCTAGCTGTCCTGAAACTCTGTACACCAGGCTTGGCTTCAAACTCAGAAATCCACCTGCCTCTGCCTCCTGAGTGCTGGGATTAAAGGCGTCTGCCACCACCACCAAGCACAGGACCCTGTCTTAAGGAAAAAGAAGAAGAAAAAAGAAAAAGATACGTGACTCTAGTGCCCTACAATTCGTTGAGACTCGAAGAGCATTTCAGAGTTCAGAGTAGCTCGGGTCCTGAAACTCTGACTAGGCACACCCAGGGAATGAAGAAATAGCGGGCGCATGTGTAGAGAAAGACCAGAGTCAGAAAAGAGGGGCTGTGCGTCTGTGCTGGAGCCAAGCCAACTACACAACAGCCCAGAACCTCAGCAGGTTCGTGATGAACACCACCGCAGGAGGAGTTAACTAGTCTGGGCAGCAGGTGTCTTGTCAGTGAGCAACCTCAGGCTGGAAGCAGCCAAGAGGAGGAAATGGAAGGTGTGTGCATTTTGATGGATTGTTCTTAGACCCTTATACCTGCGCACTGTCAACCTTCACATTCAAGCCAGAGCAAGCTTTGCCATCCCTCTGAGCCTCACCCTAAGGGAAGGCTTTGCCAAATTCCCATGGGTCTGAAGTTCTGGGGTCCATTACATGGCTGTGCCCATGTCAGCCGTACGTAGTCACTCAGGACTTCATCCACTATTTTTTGTTTTGTTGTTTTTTGTCTTTTGTTTTTTCCTTTTTCAAGACAGGGTTTCTCTGTAGCCTTGGGGCCTGCCCTGGAACTCGCTCTGTAGACCAGGCTGACCTAGAACTCACAGAGATCCTCCTGCCTCTGCCTCCCAAGTGCTGGGATTAAAGGCATGCGCTACCACCGCCCAGCTCATCCACTCTTTATCCAGCTACCTAGACTTCCTTGGCTCTCCACAGCATGTGTGGAGTGAATGGGACCATCCAGTGCTTCACTCTTTAAGAATACAAACAAGCAGAGCCAGCCGGATATAGTGGTTTACACTGGTAACCCCAGCATTGGAGATGCTAAGGCAGGAGGATGGCAATGAGTCCCAAGTCAATCTAGGCCACAAAGTCAAACTAACAAGCAAATAAATACATAAGAACAGGTCCGCTATTGGCAGACCAGGAAGGTTCACACAGGGGGTTTTATCTAGCAGGTTGTTCCAGAGATTCAAGGAGAGGTCAGCGGGTTGCCGGGTCTCTTTCTACCAAAACTTATCCAAGTCTGAGGCTAACCCCAGAATGCACGAGTTAAGTAAGTTACAGAGAAACGGAATGAGCAGCTGCCCGAGGCTGAATTCAGTGATGTCATGATCGGCATTATTCACTCCGCCAGAGACTCTGCCAAACTCTAGCCTGCAGCTACGTTATTTGCTGTGAGCCCACCCATGTCACAAGGACCAGAAGCACTCCAGGCATGTAGGAGAGCCAGGTGTGAAACCAAAGGGTGGCAGCAGGTGGCTTGGCGCTCAGTCTGAGGGCCTCGGTCTAAGGAGCGCCTAGGATGGGCCACTCCCATGGTGCTTCCTACACCAGAGATTGTCAGACTTTCCCTTTTAGGCCTGCAGACCCAAGACCCTTTCAAGGTAAAATCACTGTCAGAGAGCTAAGTGAGGCGCGCTCTCTGTGCAAGGCAGGGCGAGGGCAGCACTCTTCTTCACGGACAATCAGTGCTGGCTTCAGATGCATTCACCCACTTGAGCAGCTGTGGTCCAGGGAGCCAGACACCAGGGAGCCTCCTAGTCTCTTTCCTTCTAATATTTATGGGCCAAGGTGTGGGGATAAATGAGCGGAGGTTAACAGGGCATTGGTGAGGTGGGCTTAGAGCGTCACATCTTCCCTCAGTTTCTTAACCTGTAACCCCCAGCTAATTGAGAAACCAAGGCAGGGGGATCATAAGTTTAAGACCTCTGTGGTCTACAGAACAAACTCACTGACCACCTAGGCCATTTCACAAGGCTCTGTCTCAAAATAGAAATCACAAAGGGGTGTGGGGAGCATCACTCAGAGGTATGACCTGTCCTAGTACATTTGACACAGTAGGTTCAAGGCCCAGTTACATCCCTGAAATACAAAAGTCGCAAAGGGAAAACAGAGACTGTCTCTGCAAAGGGGCCGTTATCCCTGCTTTCCCTGTTTCCAGTATTGCCCAACAATAAAATTTGACTGCAAATATGCCAAACTATTGACAGCCAAGATGCCTGAGGATTCACCGAGCCTATTTAGAAGTCAAGCAGTATTGAGCCTGGTGATGCAAACCTGGAGTTCCAGCTAGGGGTGGGTGAGCTGCGGTGAGAGAACCCCAGGTTCGAGGCCAGTCTAGGCAACTTAATGAAGCCTTGTCTCAAAACAGGGGGGAAAAGGTCCATAAGAAACACTTGCCCTGTGTGCATGGGACTCTGGATCCAAGCCTCAATACAAGAACCAAAACACATCCCCCACAGTTTCCCACAATCCCATTCTGAAATAAAGATGAGAATATTCTCCAATCAATATATGAGTTGGGGGTCAAGAACAGGTTTGATTGAGCAACAGTTCTATGAAGAAGAGTAGATTGAAAAGGAGTTTGGGGTCCTCCTGGGGAGGGGGTCCCCAGATGTACAAAGAAAAGGACATTCCATCTTTGTGCTAGACTTCACTTTAATTTCACGTTCTGGTTTCTAGAAAATATTGTGCATAAAAAGACATAACAGTAGAGGAAGTGGATCAGGAAGGCAGGGAAGAGGAACAAGAGAGGGTCATAGGGGGGAATGTGATCAAAATACATTAAATAAACTGGCTGTTGTGACGTACATATGCAATCATCACACCCAGGAAAATAGAGACCGGGGTGAGTTCAAGTCCAGTCTGGACTACACCAAGTTCCAGGCCAGCCAGAGATATATAATAGAGAGATCCTGCCTCTAACAAAACAAAATACATTCGCCGGGCGGTGGTGGAGCACTCCTTTAATCCCAACACTCGGGAGGCAGAGGCAGGAGAATCTTTGTGAGTTCTAGGCCAGCCTGGTCTGCAAGGGCTAGTTCCAGGACAGGCTCCAAAGCTACAGAGAAACCCTGTCTGGAAAAAAAAAAATACATTCTATACATGCGTGGAAACTATCACAAAAGAACTCCTTACTATGTATAAGTAGTATGCTAATGAAAGCACTAAAAGAAAAGAAAGGGTTGTGTTTTTCTATAAACACCTAGGGTTTCACAGATTTAACCTGTTGTTGTTGCTGTGTTTTAGAGTCTCCTGTGTCTCAGACCGTCTGGAACTCCTTACAATATTCAAGGGTGACCTTAAACTTCTCCTATCTCCACCTCCCCAGTGCTGGGATAACCCAGTCAATACAGTGCTGGCAGAGGGCACTTACCTCCTGAGCCACGTTCCCCACTCCCAGAACAGAACCTTTGAGACAATATTTGCCCCTGCACTGGGGACTTTTCTTTCCCAAGCTGTCCAGGTGACCACCCCTTAAGAAGGGCACTTCACTGTCAGCTCCCCACCCTCCAGCATTCATGAAATTCCCTGCACTGCCCCCCCCCACAAAAGAAAATCTCTGAGCTCTTCAAAACTAGACGAAATTAAAATAAGATATAATTACACACAGTCGCAACAATAACCACAGGGTTGGTCGCTATAAATGTTGCAACGGCTTTATTGGTCAGCTTCTGACCTACCACATGAAACATTTTCTTTATTTTAAACCCTTTTCCTCGCTTCCACTAAGGGCATAAGCATTTCAATCACCATTTCTTGCAGACAAGAAGGAGTCGCTCTTCAGCATCCGAAGACAAAGGGAGATTAGTTACTTTGTTGTTATTTTGGGGATGTGGGAGAAGGGATCTTTTGTCTATTTGAATGTTAGCTCCAATTCACTTTTCTTGCCTAGAATAACTTAGTAATTAGCTAGACTTTCTGCGCTTCATAGGTGAACATGCCAGATTTCGAAACACACAAAGCAGTGGTTGGTGAAATGTCTCTTTGGTCTGAGGAATTCTCAAATTGTCTTCCCTTTGTCCTGATGGCGTGCATTTTCATGAACACTTGTCCCTTCCTTCTGTAGACTCTTGTAAACATGTTTAACCAAAGACTGGAGGACACTACTCCAGCAGGAGAGAGAGAGATAGGGAGAGAAATCCAGAGAATGACTATACCCTCCCCCAAAAAAAAAGCCTAAACTGAGGACTATGTTGGAGCAGGGCTCACTCGTTCTTCTAGAAACTTCTGAAAATATTCTCTCTAGCAGTGTTAACTGTGCAGCTCTTATTCCCAGGGAAGACAGAAGCACTTCAGTGATGAGACGGCTGGTGAGTTGCCTGTGACTGCCCCTTCCCTCCCCCTCCCCCCACCCCCCCAGAGCACCCATGTTCAGGCAAGCAACAACCCTAGTTAAACTCAGTATGGGGGTGAGCTGCCTCATCCGGCAAAGGCGCTTGCTGCCAAGCCTGACAAGCTGAGGACGAGGACTTCCGTGGTAGGAAGCGAACTGACTCCTGTGAATTGTCCTCTGACCTCCGTACAAGAGCTGCGGCCCCCACACTCACGCTTGTTCACAAAATAAATAAATGAAAACGTAGTGTTAAAGAGCGCCAGTGAGTCACGTGCACATTGGACAAGAGTGTAAATAGGAGCCCTGCCTGCTTCCCAGTAGTGGTGCATGCTTGTAAGCCTAGCACCCAGGAGGTTGAGGCAGGAGAATCAGCCAGTTGAGACTTAAGCACAGTGATTAAATAACAAGGTTTTATCTCAAAAATAATTTATCCATCAGTCAATCCGAGAGTCCAACAGAAGAGATTGTTCTGAGCAATAATCTATTCAAAGAATTCTTTTATCCCTTTCAGCGTTAAGGACTAAATTTCATCTGTGCTAGGCAAGTGCCACCACTGAGCTATGTCCCAATCCTCTTGACTTTTTATCTTGAGGTACCTTCTCACTACATTGCCCAGGCTGGCCTTAAACTTAGTCTGTAGCCAAAGCAGGCCTTGAATGTGTTTTACTAGAACAGTGTCTTGCTACTATGTAGCCCGGATTGGTCTGGAACTCACTATTATAGATTAGGTCAGACTGTTACCACTATCCTTGCTATCTTCCTGTGGTGTGGGAGAATTATCTGTACTCTGTCAATCATGTATTTTAATAAAACACTGATTGGCCAGGCAGGAAGTATAGGTGGGTCAACCAGACAGGAAGTAGAGGCAGGGCAATGAGAGCAGGAGAATTCTGGGGAGGAGAAAGTTGATTCCTCCCACTCCTGCCCAGATCACCGAAGCAGCAGGATGTGAGCTGCTCCACTGAAAAAGGTACTGAGCCACATGGCTAACATAGATCAGAAAAATGGGTTAATCAAGATGTGAGAGTTAGCCAGTAAGAGGCTAGACCTAATGGGCCAATCAGGTTTATAATTTATAGAGATCTCTTGTGTAATTTTACTTTGGGACTAAACAGCTGGGGGGCAGGGCAGGACAGAAACCCACAAACAAACAGGCCCCTCATGTTACACTCCTGCCTCTGTTTTTAAAGGGCTGGGATTGGCTGGGAGGTGATGGTGCATGCCTTTAATCCCAGCACTTGGGAGGCAGAGGCAGATGGATCTCTGTGAGTTCAAGACCAGCTTGGTCTACAGAGTGAGTTCCAGGACAGTCAGGGCTGCATAAAGAAACCTGCATTCCACCCTCTGCCCACCCTGCCAAAAAAAAAAAAATAGACTTATTTTCTCTCTCTCTCTCTCTCTCTCTCTCTCTCTCTCTCTCTCTCTCTCTCTCTCTGTGTGTGTGTGTGTGTGTGTGTGTGTGTGTGTGTCTCAGGTTGGGATTATAGGCATAAGGTATCATCTAAATCCTAAATTTTCAATCCTCCTGCCTCTGACTCTCCAGAAATCACCCAGCCCTGACAAAGAATTCATTTTTAAAATTTTCTCATTAATCTTAAACCTGAAATCAAATTGAGTCTGGTTACAACTTGTAATGCTTCTGATTTTTTCTTTTCTTTTTCTTTAGTTTTTTTAAAGATAGTGTCTTACTGTGTTACCAGAGCAGGTCTCAAACTCACAATCCCCCTGCGTCAGCCTTCAAGAGCTGTATTACAGGTTTGCAATACAGGTTTGTAATACAGGTTTTTTGATTTTGTTTTTCAAGACGGGGTTTCTTTGTGAAACAGTCCTAGCTGTCCTGGAATTTGCTCTGTAGACCAGGCTGGCCTCGAATTCACAGAGATCTGTCTGCCTCTGCCTCCCAAGTGCTGGGATTAAAGGCATGTACCACTATTGCCTGGCTGTGTAACAGTTTTAATGACAGAAGTGATATGTTTCCCACAGGTATGCAGTCAGGGTAGGCCAGTAGGTAAGATCTGGCTGAAGCTGCTCATGCTAGGCCCATGTCCCTTTCAGCCACTCAACACACACACACACATACACACTGACTCCAGCCTATACCTCCACCTAAAGACTTTGTCTCTCTGTCTGTTTGTTGGAATGGGATCTCATATAGCCCAGGCTAGCTTCCAGCTATCCTGTGTTTATCACTATGCCCAGTTGAAATTTAACTTTTACTCTTGAAAAGACAGTGGAACAGGCCATGGTGGCAAATGCTTATAATAATACACCACTGGAGAGGTGAAACAGGAGGATGAGAAAACCAAGGCTAGCCTCAGCTACATGGTGGGTTCCAGGACAGCTTGGGCTACCAAGATCCTGTCTAAACAGCAAACAAACAAAATTACACATTTTAGAAACAAACATAAAAGCAGTCAAGGAATCAAGGGGATAAAAGTTGCAAAACAACTGTCTGGCAAACGACTTGTATCCAGAGTGTGTGTATCTAGAGTGTGCCGGGATCTCTGACAACATGAACGCAGACTTGAGGACACGTGACTGTATCCAGAATGTATCCGGATCTCTGACAACGTGAACTCAGGCCTGAGGGCACGTGACTGTATCCACAGTGTGTCTGGATCTCTGGCAATGTGAACTGTAACTCAGGCTTGAGGACACGTGACTATAACTCCAGCACCCAGGAAGCAGAGGGGCGAGCACCTGAAGTTATAAGCCAGCCTATTCTACACAATGAGTGCCACACCAGATTCACATTACAGAAGGAGATCCTGCCTCAAAAGAGACAAAATCAAGGGGCAGGAAAGATGACTTCGAGGTTTAGAACACAGGCTAATCTTCCAGAACACCCAGGTTTGATTCCCAGCACCCACACGGTGGCCCACAACCACCTCCAACTCCAAGGGATATGACACCCTCATCTGAACTCAGGGTGCCAGGTACACAAGTGGTTCACATACATGCAGGTAAAATACATAAAATAAACAAATTTAAAATGTTTAATGACACCTGAATGTCCATCCCAGGCTTCCTGGTAACAACCACCACAACTGGTCAGAACACACCGTGTGTCATTTAATGACGTAAAACTGATCCACAACCATAGGAGAGGACTGGCCCGTAAACAAAAGGACCTGATGTCAGAGCAGCCTAGACAAACCTCAAATGCAGGACTCAGGGAGAGCAATGCACTCGAAGGGCCATGTGACTGATTTAATGAAATCTTTGTTGTTTGGTGTTTGTTTTATTTTGTATTATGACAGAGTCTAACGTAGCCTAGGTTAGACCTCATACTCACATGACGACAGGGCCTCACATAGCCCAGGCTAGGCCTCATTCTCACATTATGACAGGGTCTCACATAACCCAGGCTAGGCCTCATTCTCACTTTATGACAGGGTCTCACATAGCCCAGGCTAGACCTCATACTTACTATCTTGCTGAGGATAGTCTTACCCTGCCGTCACTTTCCCGGTGCTAAGATGACAGACTTAGGCTTAGACATTCACTCTGTTTTATGCAGTGCTGGGGACCAAACTCAAGGACTTTGTGCATGCTGGGAAAGCGCTCTACCAACTAAGCCAGCTTCCAAACCTTAAATCCTTTTTAAAAGGCAGAATTTGTCAAGCATGGTAGCTCGTGGCTGCAACCGTATGCGGGGGGCCATCCTGTCCAGCAGGAATGAACGCCACCAAAAACGAGAATTGCTTCCCTGGTCACATCTTTATTTGGAGCATTCCGTTGAGGAAAATTGGGGGAAGGGAAGATAGAGCAGGGACGAGAGAAAGCTTAGAGAGAGAGGGTTGGGCCCAGAGGCAGCTGCTTTTAAGCGGTGGAGAGGCTTGAACGCTGTCCTGATTGGTTAATGCCATTCTGCTGTTCTGAGCATGTGCAAGCAAGGGTGCAGGCAAGGGTGCTCAGCCCCACGTGGCTACCTCCAAACTGCAGGACCACCTGTGCCTCCAGGTGGCTCCCAACATCTCCCTCTTCTCTTGTTAATAAGAGCAATAAGGCAAAACTATTTTTTAATCTTGTCCCCACCTCACTTGGACTAGCAGGTAGCACATCAATCAAAGACATACAGCACTTCCACCTAGACGCAGCATGCCAAGAATATCTCTGCTCCCACCCATTTCTAAGGAAGGAAAAGGCAAAATAGAGTCAGTCAGAAAATTGTTAAGAGATAAGAGGTTGCACAGGGTGCTGCTCAAGTCGATGGTGTGAAACAGCTGCTCTTGGCACCGCCCAGAAGGTCATCACTGCTGTCTCCGCACGAATCTTCCACAGCAGGACACTCAGCATCCATTGGGTTATCTTCTTTATCTCTCTGGTCGGTCTCGCTGGCATCCAGATGTATGTCAGCATTCCTAGAAAAACATAAACAAAACTCTCCTCCCAAATTAACATTTAAGAGTACTAAAAACTCTCAGTGTAAAAATTTAGCACAATCAGTACTGGAAGTAGGCTGGTTTTGAACTTAGAGACTTGCAGGTCTCTGTTTTAAAGAGCAAATCTTTCAAACAGAGCATGTCTGTCTGATGCTGTTTTTTCCAGCAAAATTTTGAATTAAAAATTAAATGTAAAGAATGCAAGAGAAATCCTTTCTCTGGGGGAAGCTGTCACTGGTAATCCCCCTCTATTGTCTAAAAATGAAAACAGTTGTCACTGGGAATTGAACTCATGACCTTTGGAAGAGCAGTCAGTGCTCTTAACCTCTGAGCCACCTCTCCAGCTCCTCATTCAAATGAAAAACCTCTAGGTAGCATTGTTTTATTCCATCCGTTGCCAGAGGCAATAGGTAATGGTAACCAGGTTGACGCGCCTTTATTATGATAATTAGGACCAGTTCTTTGAGGGAGAATGGGCGTAGACCATCAATCTGACTACTTTCTGCTGACAAAGGGACGATGTTTGGGGGATAAATGTTTTTATCTGACTGAATTTTTGGCGACAAATGTTTTTATGTGACTAAATTTTTGGCGACCGTGGCTGTGAGCGGCGGCGGCAGCAGCAGACAGCGGCGGTTGCCCCATCTCTGAGGCCCATTGTGGCGCGCTCCGCATGGCCCGAAGGCATGGCCCCGCCCCGGGCTGTGTGCGGGCTCGCCGAACTGTGTACCCTGCCTCATCTCAGGCAATGAACTCGCATCGCCAGCCGTGAGTCTTTTTCAAGCTCCGGCGAGGGGGGCATCCGCCCACCCATGGAGGGCCCGGTTAGGGCCACGGGGGCCCCAGTCTCAGACCTTCCCAGGGGCCGGGGAGTGACGAGCACTTAGTACGCGGCCCCACCGGTGAGCTTCCTCCACCTGCCCATGTTGCTATGGAAACGCGGTTTTTTCGTAGAGCCGATTTAGCTCCTCTCTGCCTTCTATGGCGCCGCTGCTCACCATGCAGCTTTCACCTCAGTCAGGAGAGTCCGCTCAGCACAAAACCATAGCCCCGCCAGAAGGCCGGGACATATAGCCTCTGATGTCATGGGGACTTTAGCCCTCCCATGTTGCCACAGCGACAGTAGGCCTCTGTGGACTCCAGCAAACTTCCCGCCAGCAACTGGTTAGCATGGCCATGCCTCCTGAACGAGCTAGCACTCTCCAGTGCAATTTTGCGTCTCCCTCCTGAGTAGCTGGGATTACAGGTGTGCACCACCGTGCCTGGCCCACTTCCGTGTTTCTAATCAGGCATTACCGCTCAAAGGCGGGCCGGCTGCCGCCAGCACTCTCAGCACGATCAAGCAGCTTGTCTTTCTCAGTTAAAAATTCAAGTTTTTTGTACGTGAGAGCCAGAGATTGAGCTCTCTTATCAAAATTAGGCGAAAATCACCTCCAAAAGCTCTGTGGCTCTTTAAGAACAGGAAAGGCAGTCTTCGAACATGATCAAACTCGCCTCCCTATGAGACTGTTGCCTCCAGTCTCTAACAGCGAATACGCAGGTGGACGGAGAGGGAGCGGAAGCCGCGGTTTCCCGTACCCCATCGTCCTCATAGTCCCGCCTTAGTTACCTCGCCTTTTTTGTTGTTGTTCACATTCCTCCTGCACTGAACTTAAGGGATTTTTCTTTCCCGTTGTTTTTTGTACCTTTTTTTAGATATCTTAACTTTGATTTTTTTTGTATTTTTTTTTTTAGGCCTATACTTTGAAATTTTTTTTTCCCCTTTTTGGGGGATTTAACTGACGTCATTCACCGCTCCACGTGTTTAGAGTTTTGAAATTCATGGCTCTCTGTGTCCTGGTGTCTGATCTCAGCTTTTTTTCCCGGGCTTTTAGCATGTTGCTGGGCGCTTCCTTTTCAAGGTCCCCCGGTGTAGTTGTCAGGGTCCCTTGGCGTCCCGGGTTTCGGCACCAGTTGCGGGGGGCCATCCTGTCCAGCAGGAATGAACGCCACCAAAAACGAGAATTCCTTCCCTGGTCACATCTTTATTTGGAGCATTCCGTTGAGGAAAATTGGGGGAAGGGAAGATAGAGCAGGGACGAGAGAAAGCTTAGAGAGAGAGGGTTGGGCCCAGAGGCAGCTGCTTTTAAGCGGTGGAGAGGCTTGAACGCTGTCCTGATTGGTTAATGCCATTCTGCTGTTCTGAGCATATGCAAGCAAGGGTGCAGGCAAGGGTGCTCAGCCCCATGTGGCTACCTCCAAACTGCAGGACCACCTGTGCCTCCAGGTGGCTCCCAACAACCGTAGTAGGGCAGGTGGTAGATGAAGTGGTCATCTCAAGTTCAAGGCCAGCCTGAGCTGGAATGAGGCCTCCTCCGAAAATAAATAGATAAAAAGGCCTGAGAAGACAGCTCAGTCAAAAAATACTTGCTCACAAGCAAGAGATGTAGATTGATACCTAGGGCCCACATTAACAGCAGGTGTGAGCCCAGCCCTGGGAAGGAAGAGCCAGATAGCCTGCAGGGACTTGCTAGGCAGCCAGCCCGAGCTTAGTTGGTGAGCTCTAGGACAAGAGAGAGGCCCTCCCTCAAAGAACAAGATTGGTGACTCTTGCAGAATGATGCCAAAGGTTTTCTCCTCTGCAAGTATGCAGAGAGAGAGAGAGAGCGAGAGAGAGCGAGAGAGAGAGAGAGAGAGAGAGCGAGAGAGAGAGAGAGAGAGAGAGAGAGAGAGCGAGAGAGAGAGAGAGAGAGAGAGCGAGCGCAATTCTGGTTAAGGCCATCAATCCTACTTAAAGTAGCTGCCTAAGCTGTCTGATTCCAAAGGAGCATCTATACCCTGACCGTGCAGTTTTGGCAAAAGATGCCATCTCTGGAGCTGTCACTTAAACCAAACAGCACAAATGCACAATAATACCCGGTCTCTGCTTAATGTTTGGAAAGCAATTGTAGAAGTCTTGCTGGGAGCATCCTGCCTTCCTAAAACCCTTCACAAAACTGATTATTCCTAGTAGATGCCTTGTAACTTCTAATGTTTGTAAGCCAAATAAAGAGTGGAGACCTAGAAGGAATGAATGGAAGGTGAGGAAAAAGAGAGAAGGGAGGAGGGAGAGAGAGGCCTGACTTCAACATCTTTAGACTGTTCCCTGCATTCAGGTCCTTGCCCCTAGCACTGGGCTGTGACTCTGCCTAGGCCTAGGATTTTGTTTTGTGTTGTGTTTGTTTATTTGTTTTTCTGGGACTTGTGGACTGCTAAGTTCTTTAAACAGATCCAAAGCTAAGGAAACTGTGCTCCATGGGGGGGCGGGGAGAGGGGGAGTTCTATGGTGCTGTTAGTAAACCAGGGACTTTCTAGAATGAAGAATAACTGCCAAAGGTTTAAGCCATCCAAGGTCACACCAGCCAGAGTGGTCCCTGTAAGTCCCCAAGTTCAAGGAAGCCCCAACCCCTACCTCCCAGCCATGTCCAGATCCACAGGCTGTAGCCATCCGTCTGTCCGTTCATGCTGAGAAGAAAGGAGGGTGACCCGTGCAGACAGATCACTGGCATGCAGGTGGTCTCCTGACTCTGACCTCTTTAAGGCTACATGGCAATGTCATCGTAACCTCTGTGGTCCTAGGCAATTTACTCACATTTGCAAAACTCCAAACCAAGAACGAAACAGGAACAAGTAAGCAAAAGGCAGCAGCCATCCATTGTAACCACCCCAAAATGTTTCTGTTGCGGGGACTGTTTTGAGTCAGGGTTCACTATGTATCCCAGACTAGTCTCAAATCCATGATCTTCCCGTGCCAGCCCCCTGAGAAGAACTATAAAATCATAGGCACCATGTGTTATGGTAGAAATAAAATGGCTTCAATCCCCAAGTGGCGGCAGTGGGCAGCGGGTGGTGGGCACGAGACCATGGCAGGCCACAAAGGCTGCGGGCCAGGCAGGAAGCCCCTTGGCAGGTAAGAGACAGAGACCTCTTAGGCACGCCATGCAGAAAATGTGGGTATTTATTTAGTGGGCTATGGAGGGGAAAGGGAAAGGGGGTAAGGGGAGAAGGGGGGAGAGCAAAGAGAGAGGCAGAGAGAGAGAGAGAGAGAGAGAGAGAGAGAGAGAAACAGAGAGGGGGGAAAGGAGAAGTGGGGAGAAGGGAGAAGTGGGGAGAAGGGAGAGAGGCAGAAGCTGCATCTTCGGGAAGAGAGATAGAAAGGAAGCTCAGGCTGGAAGAGGAAAGAAGATCTGCTTGCCTGGGGGAGGGGTGAGTGGGTGGGAATTGTCTCTTAAAGGGACAGGCCAGGCCATTACACCATGCCTAGCCAGTCCAAAATTTTTTTTGTCCGATATTCACCCGAACTCTTTTAAAAGTGTATTAGTCACTTACCTTGCTGCTATGACAAAAAATCTGGTCAAGTAACTTAAAGAAGGAAGGATTTGTTTTGGTTCACAGTTTGAGGGTACAGACTGCAGTGGCGGGGAAGCCACAGTGGCAGGAGTGGTGACAGCTGCAGTCATGACGCAGAGGCTGGTGAGTGCTGGCACTCTGCCTGAGTTCTCCTTCTCACTCAGCCCAGAACCCCAGCTTAGGGAGTGGTGCTGCCCACAGCTCTGTATCTTCCCAATCAAGCAACCCAGTAATCCCCGACAGCCACGCCCAGAGGCTTGTCCGTGTCATTCTAGAGCATGTCAAGCTGACAATATTAATCGCAAACAGCATCTTCAGTGGTGTCTTCTCAGGGCAGATCCCCAAATAAGGAGCTGACAGTCCCTGCGGAAAGGCCAAGTCACCCCATAAGTAAAACTATCTGCTCTGGTGAGGTCTGCTCTGCCCCATCCTCAGACCCTCGGAACAGTTACTACAGCACATAGACTGGGCATGACTTCCCTGGCATCCCAGTGCTCAGATGTGATCTCTTACCCAACTGCTGGTAGTGGGGAGTGAGACTCAGTCCGAAGACTTATGCTGGAACTACCTGAGAGATCGCCTTTGTTCTGTTCTTGACACTGCTAAAGTCATGCTCCTGGCGTTACTGGAATGACCCCACGGAGAGAGGCTGCCTGAGAGCCAACCCCTGATGGGTGACTTGGATAAAGTCAGGCCTGAAGCAAGCCCTACTCAGGGAGTGACCAACTAGTCAGAGCTGGAAGCAAATTCTACTTTTGTTTTGGGGATCCAGTCTGTTTGGACGCTCGCCTTCCTGGACCTGGAGGGAGGGGGAGGGAGCTGGAGCTTCCCACAGGGCAGGAAACCCTGACTGCCCTGGGGGACGGAGGGGGAGGGGGGGAGCGGGGGGGGGAGTGGGAGGGTGTTGGGAGGGGGGGCGGAAATGGAAACTTTTATAAATTAATAAAATTTACTTAAAAAAAATTCTACTTTTGCCATCAACTAGCTTTTCTGTCATTGAAAAAATCCACAGATAATAGAGTCTGGATTCCTAGCTGCTGAGTTTAAGTTTTGGCTTTGTCGTTACTGGTGACAGAAGCCTGGCCCATTACTTGTAGTCTTGGGTCTTAGGTTTCCACATCTACAAAGTGAGATACAAGGTGCCACAGGCCTATAATTCCAGCCTGGGGGGCAGAGGCAGGATCAGGAATTCAAGGTCATTTTAGCTACAAAGTGAATCCAAGGCCAGCCTGGACTATTTGAGACTGTGTCTCAGAAAATAAAAAATAAAAAAATAAAAAAAACCCTCACAATACAACCCCTACTTCAAAAAAGGGCACAATGAACCAACCCCTCTTGACTCCATAAAAAAATCAATTCCCTAGACTGAATTTGTCCTTCTAAGCCGTTTCTGCAAGCTGTCTGGTATGGATCCATCAGAACTAGGAACTGGAGTGACCTAAAGTACAAGCCAACAGTTCAAAGATTTGTCATTTGTAAAACCTGGGGCTACACTGAAGTGATATTTTTTCCCCTAAATTGCGGGTTCACTCACAAGATTCCTCTAAAAGTCATCGTAACCCTACCGAACCAGCATGAACTGTAACTGAGCCAGCATTTTCTAAAGGACTGAACTAAAGCATTATCACATTTTCTGGACCAAGCAGGTCGCTGTTTGCAACTCTTCTAATAAAAATCTCAAAATGGCATTTGTATTTTTGCTGAGCATTGTATTAATGAATATTTCAGAAAATATAGTATTTCTATCAATTATTAACTCCTGAATTCTGGCAGACACACTAATTACCTGCTAAATATCCATTCACTTTCGTGCATGGGTGCATGTGTGTGTGTATGCATGTACGCACATGTGTCCTTGTATTAGCACATGTACACGTAAATGAGGAGGCCAGAGGTCAACCTCAGGTGTTTTTCACAAAAAGACATCCTTGTTTTGAGACAGAACCCATCCCTGGGATCTAGCGATCTGCCATTAGACAAGGATGGCTGGTCACTGAGCCCCAATGATTCACTTGTCTCCCCAACACTGGGATTACACAAGTGCACCATCTTACCCTTGGGTCCTGGGGATTGAACTCAGGCCCCTGCACACCTTGGTCTTATTTCTTCATGCAACTTCATTTCTTTGGAGAGAAGTGTGGCTACCTGTCTGCGTTCCAAACTAGGAGAGGTGAGTGGAGAGTTCCAGGAAATATTTAACCACAGACCTGTTCTTAAATTCTCTCAGGTTGGTATCGAGTGTGTAACTGAGTTCCTGCTCCTAAGAGGAAGCCATGCAGAAGGTCAGCATGAAACCAGATGGTGGTGGCGCACACCTTAATCCCAGCACTCCAGAGGCAGAGGCAAATGAATCTCTGAGTTCGAGGCCAGCTTGGTCTACATAGTGAGTTCAGAGACAGAGCTACACAGAGAAACCCTGTCTCAAAAAACAAAACCAAACCCGAAAAAAGAGCGAAAGCACTGTTGTGAACCACAGCCTGGCTCAGTGGCTCATACCTGCTATCCCAGCACTAAAGAAAGGCAGGAACAAGAGTTCAAGGCTACCTCCAGCTATAGAGGGAGTTTGACCCTGCTCTGGGATACATGAGACCTCACCTTTAAAAAGAAATCAAAGAGAATGTTACAAACCAAATAAAAACGAGAGTAAACTTACCAGATATAACTGGAATAAAATTAGATTTTAACTGTTTTAAGAGTGGACACGGAGACCAGGAACGATAGAGAACTGACCCACCAAAGTGGTCCTCTGTGCTCTACACACGTGTTGTGGCACGCGTACCACACACGCACACACACATCACAACTCAGACTGAACATGCCCGTGCATGCCTGTACCTAGCACTGCCGGGCTGAGGAGAAGAGAGGGTCAGCTCAAGGCATAGTGAGTTCAAAGTCAGTATGGACTATGAGGGACTCAAAGGAACACATCCAAGCCCAAGGCAAGAGGACTGTTGTCACTTTGAGGCCGATCAGGTTACGTAGTGAGTTCTGAACTTGCCAGCTACATAGCTGTTGGGGGCTGTGAACCCAGACCCTGAATTTCCTGTAAACAACCTGTTTGTTTACAGGAAATTTACAGAGCAACCTTGCAGCTGCTCTGAGCAAAACAACTGGTTTTTCCTGTGTTTGCAGCTACTCTGAGCAGGAGACCCTCAGAAGTTCCTGATGGCAGGGGAGTGGTTTCTGGTGGGTTTGGCTGGGGCGTGGCTATCAGTTAAGGATCCATATATAAGCTGCCCTGGAACACAATAAAAGAGGCATTCTTGCTTCAAGGATGACTCCTCTCTGTCTGTGTGTCTTTGTGTGTTTAAATCTCCGGGCCCTTGTCCGGCTCGCGAATGGTCCTGTAGTTCAGGCTCCACACTACAGGTGTAGTACATGTAGTAGTATGGACGGCACCCACAGCAAGACCCTGACTTTAATAAGTAAAGAAACCATTAGGCTCAAGCCTACGTTGTGGGGGAGGCAGAGGCAGGTAGATCTCTGTGAGCTGGAGGCTAGCCTGGTCTGCAGAGAGCGGTCCAGGACAGCTGGGGATACACAGAAAAATCCTGTTTCAACAAACCAAACGGTGTGGGGTGGGGGAGATTAACCAAGCATGATCTATGGGGAAGCCCAGGGGTTCGGGAGCCCCGGCAGCATCAAATCTTGACTTGAATGCGGAATGCTGGCAGTGCTCTGGTCCCAGGGTTCCGGAATTAAACGGTCCACCCCCTCCTTGGCCCCTAGCTTAGAAGTAGCAAGATGACTACATTGGAATATTCCAAATTAGAACGATCTTCTCTGAGCGCTGTGGCTGCAGTTTAAGTTAGCTTGTCAAGAAAGTGTAAATTACATGTCAGTATTACAAATGTGTTTATTTTCAGCCCTCCCTAAAAACAGTGAGGAGGAGGGAAGCGTGCCTCACAAAAAGCAGCCTGCAGGACAAGCATACGGCCCTCACTGCGCTCCCCACCTCCAGGTACTCCTTCTCTGGGAAACCAGAGGGAGCCTCTTGCCTGCAGGAGGAGAGCTACAGAGGACAGGCAGGTGACAAGAGACCAAGGGAGGGGAAGGAGGTTCCCTGCCCCTGTGAGTCCTCCGGTGTAACCAACTGAGCCTAGAGCTGGTGCCCATGGGAAACCCGACCCCGCCCCATTAAATGGTTCCTGAAGACCTTTTAGACATCCAAAGGGCCTCTGGTCTTGCTGTGAGGAATGCAACACAGCCACCTGCCACGGGGAGCAGAGAGCTCATGATGCCCACTTGCCCTTTCCTGCCGACGGAGTCCCAGACCCCAGCTAACTTGGGTCCCTAGCTCTGGACTGAGAACCTCTTGGCAGCTGGCTCATTTTCTGCAAGTGCTAATGTGCCCTAGCCATTCATTCTTGTTTGTTTGAGACACGGTTTCTCTCTGGCTGTCCCGGAACTGACTCTGTAGACCAGGCTGGCCTTGAACTCACAGAGATCCACCTGCCTCTGCCTCCCTGGGTTCGGGGA
Organism: Myodes glareolus; assembly: GCF_982192425.1. Taxonomy (NCBI): domain Eukaryota; kingdom Metazoa; phylum Chordata; class Mammalia; order Rodentia; family Cricetidae; genus Myodes; species Myodes glareolus. Next base: position 89,016,245 of record NC_142033.1, read on the forward strand.
TTAAAGGCGAGCACCTTCATCACTTGGCGTCACTCATTTTTAAAATACTGTCCTCAGCCATAAATCTGGAGGTAGCAAGAGACCCTCAAGTTTGAAGGGGTATTAACTGGACCCTGTCTCAAGAAAGGAAGGAAGGAAGGAAGGAAGGAAGGAAGGAAGGAAGGAAGGGGAAAAGGAAAAAAGAAAAATGAAAGAAAGGAAAGAAAGGGTGGAGGAAATGAAGGAGGGAGGGAAAGCGGAAGGAAGGAAGAAAGATAATGGCCAGTGGGCAAGCCTGTGGGGCATTTTCTTGATTGATTGGTTGATTGATTAATGTGGGGTTTATGATTTTTTAAAAATGCTGGCGGGTCCCTGGAGGCAGTAGGCAGGCAGCGGGCTCTGGGAGCAGCCAGTCCCAGACAGAGACGGCTGCGGGTCCCTGCAAGATCCCTGGAGCGGTTGCTGGTCCCAACGAGGCAGCAGCTGGACAGGCTGGCCCTGCCATATGGGCAGGTGTGAGCAGGCAGCAGGTAGAAGGAAGGCACATGGGCAGACACATCATACAGAATAGAATTGGATATTTATTACTTAAAGGAGAGAGAGTGTAGGGGGGAAGAAGGAGAAGAGAAGAAGAGGAGAAAAGAGACAGAGAAGGACGTGAGAGAGACATGCCTGCACCAACAGGGGACAGTATCTAAGATGGGGGGGTGGGGGGGAAGGGTCGCCGGGAGTGGGCGTGGCTTACCTCTTAAAGAGACAAAAAACATAACATTCCCAGCTCTTTTTTATAATAAAAAGCAGGAGAATAGACACCACAGTTTGACGGAATTGGGGCGGTGAATTCTCAAGACTGCTTCCAGCTTATTTGTGGGCGTCGTCTTTGAGGGGGGGAACCTGAGAAGGCTGGGTGCTGGCCACATCCTGGCATAGCTGGTCTCTTTGCTCCCAACTGGTGTCTGTGGCGTGGAAATGTCTGGTGTCTCTTACCCTGTTTACGGTATTAGCAGAACAAAGAACAAAGTTAAATTAAGGAAAAAAAAATTTTAGGACCAAGGAATTGAGGGGGATGTATCTGACCTGTTTAAGGTGGATCCTTTAAAATTCGGCTCCCTGGAACTCACAAGAATTCCTTGGGTTTGTGAAAACAGAAGTTTTAGACACATAATGACTGTGGCATATTTTTGTACAATGAAAAGTATTTTTAAGACTATGGAAGGCAGCATAAAAGAGAAATTTGATTTGAAATTTATTTGGTGAAGTAACCTGGCAAAACCTCTCAGCTATCAAACTGTCAGAGATCTTTGAGAAGGATAAGATTTTACTTGAGTTACTGATTAAAAAATGACAGAGAACTTACTTGGTTGGCACCCAGAGCTACTCTTTTTTGGGTCCTCCATAGTCACTGAAGGTTGCACTTGACCTTTGCTGTTTAGTGCAGGGCCTGTCAGGCTCCAGAAGACCCTGTGGGCTAAGAAATCTGTAGGAAGACAGGCCTACCTTGACCTGAGCTGCTAGGCTTCGATTCTGTCCACGTCTGGAGGTCTTTAGTTTAGATGAAAGGCAGTTTTGCCCAATGGTCAGCGCTCGGCAGTTGAAGCGAACTGCAGATGGACGTTGTTCTGTGTGTCCATTTGTCTTCTGTCTTCTTTGGAGGAAGCAGAGAGCTGCTGCTAGGAGCCAACCTGTCTCTTTTTGTTATGAAAAGTTTTTTAATAATTAAATACTTAAATATCACATTCCCCAGATCTCTGAGCAGTTGAGGGCTGTTTATTAGGTATAACTGCAGTATAGAATCTGCCTGGAAGGTTGGGTCTGAGCTTGACTGTACTGGCTCTTAACTTAACAGGTAAGATTTATACTCGTAAAAAGACAAAAAGAAGAAATTGCTTGCAATAGAAGGTTAACAGCAGAACTGACAATAGTAGAGAACAGCTTAATATATTTTAAGAGACTTAAAAGGACATACCAGTTTAAAACATGAGATTTATGATTTTGTAGTCTGAAATGAGATGTAATGAACAATTATTATACAGAGAAAGAGTGAACAGGAATTGGACAATGTGGATGCTTTTGATGGGCCCTATCAAAGGCATGCCACTGCGCAAAACACATGTAACAGAGTTAACAAGAGGATTTTAGTGAAAACCGGGGAACAAGGCAGGGTATACTTAAGTAAAAGTGGGAGAGCTTGGTCACCTGACCTGGCTCTCAGCCAAGATGGCGGTAAGGTCACCCAAGTAATAAAGTTAACACTGGGGAACCCGGCAGGTAATACTTCAGTAAAGATGGTGGAATTTGGTCACCTGACCTGACCCTCAGTCAAGATGGCTATAAAGTCACCTGACCCCAGTCAAAATGGCGGCAGCCAGGTGTTGTATGAAAAAAGTCACAATTTTTGAGCTGTGTGGATTTTAAGCTTAATGAGAGGGACCTAAAGGCGTGATCTGCCCTGTTGCTGAGCCACCATGCCATACCATAAGCTGCAGAGGGGGACAAAAGGCTGGAACCAGAAAAACTGCACCATGCCACAGCTGGAATTGAAAAGCCAGTTGGGATTTTTAAAAACCAGGGAGCCACCATGGGCGGTTGCTATCCAGAGCCAGAATCATGAAAACTCGCAAAGCAGCGGCACCCAAGGCCTATATCGGTACGTCTTCCAGAAATATAGGTGGAATGCAAATTGGCGCGAACACTCAGGATTCGTGGACGAGGACTGCGAGTGAGGTTCTGAGTGGGGGTTACGATGAGAGAAGAAAAAAAGTAAAGAGAAGAAATGAAAAAATAGATAAAGAAACTGGGGGATCCCGGGTCCCCAGTCAAATGCACTGTACAGGGAGTGTGCAGTGCTAACGCGCAGGCGGACTGACCCCTGGGGTCAGTCTAAACATGATTCCGGTAAAGGAAGGCAACCATAGCAGAACGGGGAGACTCACCGATTGAAGCTGGGAAGCCGGTGGTGGGAATGGAAAAAGAACCCGGTTCAGGATCCTGACCCTGGGATGGGAGAGAAGTTTCGGGCAGGAGTGACTATCTGAGTCACAGCACCAATTTTATGATTTTTTAAAAATGCTGGTGGGTCCCCAGCAGCAGTAGGCAGGCAGCGGGCTCTGGGAACAGCCAGTCCCAGACAGAGACGGCTGTGGGTCCCTGCAAGATCCCCGGAGTGGTTGCTGGTCCGGGGCAGGGAGATGCATGGTGGGCAGGAGACAGAGACATGGATAGACACAACATGCAGAGTGAGGTTAAATATTTATTCAGGGGGCTATGGAGGGGGAAGGGAGAAGGGGGACAGAGAGAGAGAGAGAGAGAGGGAGGGAGAAGAGGAGAAAGAGACAGAGAAGGGGGGAAGCGAGAGACACGCACGTATGCCAAGAGGGAACAGAAAGAATCTAAGATGGCAGGGAAAGGGCAGGGGCCGCCGGGAGTGGGCATGGCTTGCCTCTTAAAGAGACGAAAACCATAATGGTGGGAAAGCCCAGATCACTGTGGGAGGTACCACCCTTGGGCAGTTGGTCCTGAAGGCTATAAAATGAGCAAGTCATGGGGAGCAAGTCAGTAGGCAACCCTCCTCCACGGCCTCTACACCAGTTCCTGTCTCCAGTTTCCTGCCTTGAGTTCCTGTCCTTACTTCCTTGGATGATGGACCACAGTTGTATGACGAATTATACTTTTTCCTTTTTTTTTAGAATTTTTTGTGATGTATTTATTTTTTTATGTGCAATGGTGTGAAGGTGTCAGATCACCATGGAACTGTATTTACAGACACTTATGAGCTGATATGGGCACTGGAAATTGAATCCAGGTCCTTTGGAAGAGCAGCCAGTGCTCTTAACTGCCGAGCCATCTCTCCAGCCCCGAATTACACTTTTTCCTCCCCAAGTTGCTTTTGATCATGGTGTTTTGTCTCTGCAATAGAAAAGCTAACTAAAGTCAGGCAGTGGTGGTACACACCTTTAATCCCAGCACTCTGGAGGCAGAGGCAGGCAGATCTCTGTGAGTTCAAGGCCAACCTGGTCTACAAGAGCTAGTTCCAGGACAGGCTCCAAAGTTATAGAGAAACCCTGTCTTGAAAAAACAAAACAAAACAAAAACAAACAAAAAAAAAAAAAGAGAGAGAAAAGAAAAAAGAAAAAGAAACCCTAACTAAATCAAAGGGTTTCTTTTCTCTTACAGGTTACAGACCATCGTCAAGAGAAGCCAAGGAAAGAACCAAAGCAGAAACTGCAAGACCCCAGCCCTAGTCTCCATCTTAAGATGTTTTGATCAAGCAGGCCAGGGCAAAACAGGATATCTGTGGGCGGCAGAAGCAGTCTTGAGAAAAACACCCAGTCCTTTGTGTATCAAAACCCAAGGGGGCAGAAACTGGCTGAAACTAGCTTAATTTAGACTTGTTTTTGTAGACTTGTTTTTGTCCTGATGTTGATCCACCCCATATGTTAACTTAATTTGAGTTGACCAATGGCGTTGCTGTTACTATGCTTCCCCGTTATGTAACCCTGAGAGCCTATAAATACTGGCTGGAAAAATACAAGGGGGGGCTCAGTCTCACTGGAGTACTGGGTCTCCCGTTGGCGCCTTTGACAATAAAGAAACCTCTTGCTGTTTGCATCCATTGGAGTGGCTTATTGAGTCTGGGGGATCTTTCCCTAAACCCTAGAAATTAGGATCTTTCAAAACCAGGCAGCAGGGATGCTTATTGACTTTCCTTTGGCTGGCTCTCTCCCAAATATCCCAGGCCCACCTGTCTTGGGGATGGTTCTGCCCACAGTGGGCTGGGCTCTCCTACATTAATTAGAAATTAATAAAATGTCTCACAGACAATCTGATGGAGGCACTCCGTTCCCTCTTCCCAGGTATGTCAAACTGACAACTGACTGTAACTATGACAGATCAATTATGAAGATGAAGGCCAAACATCTGAGGTACATTTAACCTCCTTCCTAAGGCTTCTAAGTCCCCTGCCTCTGCCTCCAGGGTGCTAGAAATACCACACACTACTGAATGATCTTGACAGGTTTGAGTGCATCTGCTTGTTTAATTGATTGTTTTTTGAGGTTTTTTGTTTTGTTTTGTTTTTTGAGACAGGGTTTCTCTGTAGCTTTGGAGCCTGTCCTGAAACTAGCTCTTGTAGATCAGACTGGCCTCGAGCTCACAAAGGTCCGCCTGCCTCTGCCTCCTGAGTGCTGGGATTAAAGGTGTGTGCCACGACTGCCTGGCTTAATTGCTTGTTTGTTTTACTGTTTTGAGACAAGGCCTCTTGGGTCCCATACTAGCCTGAGCTCGCTTACGTAGCTGAGGATGGTCCAGACCTTCTAATTCTGCTGTCTCCAGCGGAGTGCTGCATTACTGGCATGTACCACCACATCTAGACTACGCGGTCCTAGGTACCAAATCAAGGGCTTTTTTTTCATGCTAGGGAAGTCCTTACCAACTGAGCCACATCCCCAGTCCACACCTACTTTTTCATATTGCCTGAAAAGTTTGAGGGTAAGCAATAAAGCATTGTTTTGCATAATGATATTATTTGTATATTTTATTTTATGTATAGGAGCTTTTGCAGCATGAATATCTGTGCAATGCCAATAATCAGTGCCTACAGAGGTCAGAAGAGGGCATTGGATCCCCTGGAGTCACAGACGGTTGTGAGAAGCCATGTGGGTGCTGGGGACTGAACCCAGGTCCTCTGGAAGAACAGTCAGCGCTCTTAGCCATCTCTCTTGCCCCTCAATCATAACTTCTTAAAATGCAAAATGTATTTTAAAATACAAAATGTAGCATCTTAAGACAAGTACTTAAAGTGCTTTCTGCGTGCACATGCGCATGTGTGCATGTATAAGAGATCTCACTCTGCAGCCCAACCTTGTATAGCTGTTACCTTGAAAATGAAACATTCCCTTCTCAAGGGAGGAGGAGGCCATCGTATAAGATCAGAAAATAAGCAAAACATACAAGGCCAGGAAGTAACTGAAACTTACAAGGCTTAGGAAACTCCTGAAAGTTACAAGATTCAACGGGCCCTTCCTGGGGTTGTAGAAGCAGGACCAATGGCTGCGGAGAGGGGGCCTGCCTGGCTGAGCGGCTTGCCAGTCTTGCAGAGAGCTGCAGGGACACAGCTAGGCGGTTTCAGAACTCAGCTGTCTCTGAGTCACCCACACTCTTTTAAGTAATAAACAACTCACTGGTTCACTAAGCTAGACTTGGGGGACATTGTTTCCGTGGTCTGTCATCAGAGTCTTGTCTGGGATGAACAGACGTCTGTTCTCAGCTGCTCAGGAAAAATCATACAACACCTATGCCAGCCTAGAACACACTAGGCTGGCTTCAAACTCAAGACACGTCTTACCGTAGCAAGCTCTCAGATGCTGGGATGGCAGGCATGAGTCACCACAGTTGACTAGCAAAACATGATCTTGCAAAATAGTTTATCATCTTCATGATTTTTTAAATGTAGCACTGTGGTTCAAAAAAAATGCAAAATACCCATTAGTTCAAGGCTAGCTCAGGCTACACGACAAGACTCTTGTCTCAAAAAAAAAAAGGCCAGTGGCCAGTGATGACTCCAATAAGCCTGATGACCTGTGGTCCATTCCCAGGACCCACGCTGTAGAAAGAGAAAGCGACCTGCAGCAGCTTGCCCTCCGACCCCTACAATCACCTGTGCACGTCGAAGTTCTGGTGTTCTTTCCCAGAGGATGACAGAATGAGCTCTGGAGAACACAGCTATTTGCCCCAGCTGCACTCACCCACACTGTCCTCTCTGTGCTGGTGAGGCCCTGTCCCTGGAGGCTGGCTAGAAAAACCCACAGTGGAGACCCTGGATTCTTGAGAATCTGTTCCACTCTCAGGAACAGTGGAATCCAGTGTAGACTGGGGGCCCCTGAACCCAGGCCAGTTCCTTCTAAAGTGGGGAGGAGATTAGGCTGAGCGTGCCTCCTCTGAGATCCACAGGATGAGTCCCTTCCTCAGTACCACTCTGTCCTCCAGAGGCAGCTGTCCCGTGCCCCAGCATCCCTGACAGTTCCGATGCCCTAATCCCCCAGCGTGACAGTGGCCAGGATGGACAGAGCCCACATCGCAGCGACACAGACTCTTTGAGAAGTTCCTTCGCCACCTTTCGTCAATGGTAACACGGTTTGAACAAAAGTCCGCAAAGCTTGCAGCACCAGCCACGCTTCCGGGCTGCTCCTCGCTTTGTGCCCTAGAGCTAATGAAAAGAAGCCTGCAGCTGGAGCTTAGAAAATAGAAACGCGGGAGGCGGGGAGATGACTCAGCAGGTACCAGCATGACAGAGACTGATGACCTGAGTGTGATCCCTGGGACCCACACAATGAAGGAGAGAACAGACTCACCCAAGTGAGTCCTCTGGCCTCTGCACGCACATCATGGCACGATCAATCAATCAATAAACCAATGTAAAAAAAAAAATTAGAAACTCAGGGGCCCGTGAGGTAGGTAGTTCACTGAGAAGCAGAGCTGGCTGCCAAGCTTAACAACCTTTATCTGACCCCCAGGACACCCCTGGCAAAGGAGAGAAGCAGTTCCTGAAAACTGTCTTCTAACGGCCACGGGCATGTGCTGGCACATGTGTAAGCAAGGGCATGCACACGTGTGTCCACACGTGTGTACACACATAATAATAACTAACAGCACAAAAAATAGAAATGTGCTGTTCTGGAGACTCCAACCCCAAAGCAGAGGTGTTGGCAGGGCCTCCACCCTCAGAGGCTCCTGAGCACCAGGACAAACGCTGCCACACCCCAGCCTGCCTGCTGACTGCAGGCTCCTCGCCTGCTCTGGTTCAGCTGTCAAGAAGTGATGGAGCGTGCTGGAAGACGGCTCTGTGGCTCAGAGCACTGGCTGCTTCTGCAGAGGGTTCAGGTTTGGTTCCAGTAACCATGTGCTGGCTCACAGCCCGTCTGTGACTTCAGTTCTGCAGGCACCAAGCACATGCATGCAGGCAAAGCATTCACACACACAGAATTCAAAGAGTAACCCAACATAGATATTTCTCAACGTGGGAAAAGGATCTGTGCAGGCGGTAGCGCTGTCTTTTGAAGGAAGCCTGAGGTTTCCTTCTTCAAGAGTCTTTGCCTCTTTGGCCTAGGCCCTTCTTTTGTCTGCCTATGGGCAGCAGGCTGAGAGCTTAGGGAGAATAGCTTTCGGGGTAGCCCTCAAGCAGTAACAGGAAGTGAGGAGAAAAACCAATTTTGTTGTCCTCAGGGCAGGGTGAAACTGTGGTAGCCTCCTCACTAGTAAATGGCTCCTGATTTTCTGAGAGCACCATCAACCCAAGCATCCTGGAGTCACTTTTTGAGTAATCTATTTGTGCGTAGATCTGAGTCTCCTTTTTTGGTTTTGTTTTTTGGTTTTTTGCTTTGTTTTGCTTAGCTTTTCGAGATAGGGTTTCTCTTCAGCTTTGGGGCCTGTCCTGGAACTAGCTCTTGCAAACCAGGCTGACCTCAAACTCACAGAGATCACCTGCCTCTGCTTCCCGAATGCTGGGATTAAAGGCGAGTGCCACCACCACTGGCCTAGATTTGTGTCTTCAGGGAAGCTTCCGGAGCACCCAGTTAAGGCACAGTTTTGCTGCTGATACATGCTGGCAGAGAGCCCCTGTGAAGAGGCGGAAGCTACAGCCCCTCTCTCTGCACATTCAGCCTTGGTCCTCAGCAAAGGATCTCAGTGTGCTTCACCTCCGCCTCGCGACCGCCCTAAGAAGCCACAACCATCATCCCATCGAGTTGACGAAGGGGCAGAAGCCAGGCATGGTAGCTTACACCTGCAATTTCCGCATCAAGGAGACTGAGGCAGGAGAATTCCCACGAGTTCAGGCCACCTCGTGCTCCATGAGAGTTCCAGGATGGCCTAAGCTGGAAAGTGAAACTCTGTCTCAAAAAGTACAAGAAAAGGGGCTGGAAGGCCAGCGAGAGGGAGCAGCAGATAAAAACCTCTTGACTTTGATGCCCAGAAACCACATTTAAAAAAAAAAAAAAAAAAAAAAAAGTTCCAGTACTCCTACTACAAGATGGGAGAAAGAGACAGAATCTCCCGGAAGCTTGCTGCCTGGGGCAGACACCAGAGAACTCTTACCTCTACAAGATGGAAGGAGAGACATGCACATGCCCCCCCAATAATATTAATAATAATAATAATAACACTAAAGTTTTCAAGGCTACAGACACAGTTCCGTTGTTACACTGCTTGTTTAGCATAGTGGTGTAAGCCTGAACCCAGCACTCAGGAGATAGTGGCAGGAAACTCACAATCACCCTCAGTTATTTAGTGAGTTCAGGGCCAACCTGGAATACATAAGACCGTAGCTCAGAAAAGATGAGGAGTTTCCCTGGGGGGAGGGATGACTTAGTAAGTGTGAAAACCTGCATTCCCTCCTCTCAACGCCCAGGTTAAAAAGCCAGGGTGCTCCTGGAATCCCAATGCTCAGGAGTCTGACTGAGGCCGGCAGACCGCTGGAGACTGCTGGCCAGCCAGTCTAATCAATCGGTGAACTCCAGGTTCAGACAGAAAGACCCTGTCTCGATAAGGCGGGTGGGGAAATACCCCCCCACCATCAACCTCTGTCCTAGACACACACACACACACACACACACAAATTAAAGGAAAGGAAGCAAGGATGGAGAAAAGGAATGAGGCAGCCAGGAGGTAAGGCATGGTGGCCTCTCTGGAGGCTACACTATTAATAATTACGAACAGCAATAATAGTCAATAAACTGTGGGAGCAAGCAGCAGTGAAGGCTCTCCTCACTTGGATGCCAGAGTTAGAGCCCCACACCTCCCCATTTTCATGACTCCCTGATTTCACTTATTAATGCGCCAAGAGGCATATTTTTACTTTACCAAGTCTGAAACGCTAAATTAGGCCCTGAGGAAATGACAAGGAAATCTAAACCAGTCCTGGGGTGAAGGCAGAGGGGAAGGAGGGGGCGGCAGGGGAACAAGGGTAAGGCAGAAGATCCTGAAAGGATAATGACCAAGTCAGAGTTGGCAGAGAAGAGACGCGTCTTTAGAATAGGCGACTCCGAGGACCAGAGTGGACAGCTGCCCTGGAGGAACTGGACCTTAGTGAATCAGGGGTGAAACACACATGCTTCCATCCCAACACTGGAGAAGTTGAGGCAGGGGGATCTCTACAAGTCCAAGACCAATCTAAGCTACCTACAACCTACAACGTCCTACCTCATAAACAGAACACAGGGCCCATAGCAAAGCCACAGAGCCCGCCTGGCTGCCTCTCCCTTTCTTCTAGTCAAAACAATTCAAGAGTGGAAAAGGTGTTCAGCAGGAATGGCAGCAGGGCCTGAGGCTCCCGGCTGAGGATCAGAGACTCAAGACTGCTCTTCAAGTGGAGACACGCCCAGAGCACACAAGCCGCACATTAAGGAGTCACCTTTTCCCCAGGCCTAGGAGGACAGATTGAGTAAGATGACATCTGTGACCACAGTGGCTTCCAGCTCTGCAAGCCTGGCCCCGCAGACCCTTGGATTAGGGCCAGTGTGCTAGGATCACACTGCCTGGACCCCGGAGACCTGACCTGCAGAGCTGAAGATATATATTCCCCTGAAGGGGTGGCAGCTGAGGCCTCGTCTTCAGTGCCTGTCCTGCGAGAGAGCTTCCTTGCTTGCTTCTGCTTCAGGGATAGTTTCCTTCTCCCTGGCAAGGGAGTGGACAGGCCAGACTGGCACACGAGGATAAGAGGAACCAGGCTAGCCGAACACTTCATAGAGCCTGGGCAAGCAGTGTCAGAGCTGACAGCACCCAGCTCCCAGCATACTCCGGGACACGGCCCGGCATACTCTAGGATACAGCAATGTCTGGTCTGCAACATAGCTTTGAAAACTTTTTCATATCCCAGCCAGTCCTTTCCCAAGGAGAAATTTTATGAACACTTTTTTTTTTTTAATTAAAGGTATGATCTCACGAGAGGGCTAAACTTGAATCCACTATAAAGCATGACCTGGTCTCAAACTCACAGATATCCTTCTGTTTCTGCAGCCTCCCAAATCCGGAGATTATAACAATAATCTTTCCTTTCAGCTGCTGTGCCTGCCACTTGCTGCCATATTTCTGTCCTGTTATGATAGACTCTTATCCCTCTGGAACCAGAAGTCAAATACTCTTCAGCGAGTTGCCTTTGGTCACGGGTTTTTTGCTTTTTTGTTTTGTTTTGTTTAGGTTTTGGTTTTCTTTTGTTTGTTTGGTTGGTTGGTTTTTTTTTTTTTGTTTTTGAGACTGTTTCGCTGTAGCTTTGGAGCCTGTCCTGGAACTCACTCTTGAAGACCAGGCTGGCCTCGAACTCACAGAATCTGCCTGTCTCTGCCTCCCAAGGGCTAGGATTAAAGGCGTGCGCCACCACCGTCCAACTTGGTCACGGGGTTTTGCCACAGCAACAGAAAAGGTGCTCTGACGCTGAGTCAGGGGCTTCACGTTCATCTGACACCCAAGAGGAATAAAGAAAAACAGCGGTGGTGGTGGTAGTGGTGGCGCACACCTTTAATCCCAGCACTGAGGAGGCAGAAGCAGGTGGATCTCTGTGAGTTCGAGGCCAGCCTGGTCTACAAGAGCTAGTTCTAGGACAGTCAGGGCTACATTGAAAAACAAACAAACAAACAAAAAGAATAAAGAAAAGTGGGAGAAGGAGCGAGCAGAGCTAATGCACATTTATCACGGAATGTGAGAAAGACCTCCCACGCATGAGTTCTGAGGGAGAAGGAGGGTGCTGCTCTGACCCGAGGCCCCACATGGGACGTATGGTGGGAAATGGATGAAGACCCATAGACTCAATCTTCAAGAGGTTGTTTTGGAGCACATCACTATACTATATACATCACATAATTATATACATATATGTATGCATGTACATGTACACACATGTAAATATATACACACAAAGAAGTATACAAATACTCATCCATACATACTATATGCATATACACATTTATATGTGCATATATGTACATGCATATACAGACATATGCACATACACATACCTATGTATGTGCACATATACATATATAGGTGCACATGTATTGTACACATATGCACATGAACACACGTATATACAATATGTACATGTGTGTATAATATTTATATATACATAGGCACATGCATATAGCTAATGTATATAGGTGCATATATGTGTGCACATACATTCATCCATAAGTAAATGCACACATACATATGTACATGCATCATTCATACATGCATACATACAAAAATAAATAACCAAGCATCACTTGTCCAGGGCTGAGGATAAACAAAAAGAAGGCATTAATAATGAACAGATCTAGGGGAATTTTTAGGATAATAGACCTGCTCTGCAGCTGGACTGCAATGAAACTTATGCAGCTGCACACATTTGTTGCTAGCCATGGAGCTGCACACCCCTGAGAGGGGTGTACTTTACTGTAAGAGAAGACATGGGCCATGGAGTTGACACTGGGCAGAACAATACTCCATTTCCTCAGCTACATAACCTTGTAGGTCGACGCTTTCCAGGCCTTGTTTTCCCTGTCTGCAAATGGGACAGAATAGCTCCTATTTCACAGGTTTGTTAGAGGATTTAGTGGGTGGCATGTGTAACCCAGTGCCCGGCACCCACTCTACACTAGAGGTTTAGTTACGACCATCCAGCAATGAGTCCTAGTACAAAGCCCTTCGCAGAAGTCCTAAGATCTGTCTGCCCGGCCCCACACCATCTCAGGCCTCCCTCCGCCAGCCACTGCCCTAGGATTCCTGGGGAGAAAATGAAGCCATTCCCCAAGGATGTCAGGAACCAGTTTGGTCTGTGCTGGAGCTGAGTGTTGCTAAAAACATGCCTTAAAATATAACTGCCAACGAGGTTGGGCAAGGTGGCATCTATTCCCCACCACTGACTGTGCCCTACAGCTGAGCCAGTAAACTCACGAATGGTAAAATGTCACAAGGTAAAAAGGAATGCTCTCCTTCATTTCAGTCTCCTTTGTTTCTCTCACGTGTTTTCTAATTTCCTGGAACATAGGAGACATTCAGTAAATGAAGAGGATGTCCTACCGCAGAGCAAATAGCTTCATGGCATATTATGGGACCTGCTAATCCTTGTTTGATTGTGCAATACTTTGCTTAGCCCACAGGTATAGGTCATACCTCCCAGCCAACAGTTTGAAAATCCTCCTGCCTGCCTGAACCATTGTAACCATTCTCAGGAACACTGTTCTACATTGTGAAATTTGTGTGAAGTCACCCAGCGATTATACAGAGCAAGATAACGCTTCCCCAGTAGATTTGCATGGATTAGGGTGAGAATTCAGGACTGGTGTGCTGGCCCTACCTATTATTCCAGGACTCAGAAGGCTGAAGCGGGAGGATCACGAATTTGAGAGCAGCTTAAGCTACAGAGGGAGACCTTGTCTCAACATCAAGCAAAAGGCAGCTGAACTGGAGGGTGCTGGCCCCCTGTGCACTGTGATCGTGGGCAGAGCTGATGTGTAGGGAATAGTGCATAGGAGAGTTTCTCAGGTACTTCTCAGCTCTAAGCTGGAGTATGCACACCGACCAATGGCAGAGACCTTGTCCCCTGGGGCTCCCAACATATGCAGACCCACTTCAGGACCGATGGCCTATGATAGGGAACTCCTTTGTACTTTGTCAGATCACAGTGTGTTTCATGGGCACTGCTGAGGGTGGCGTCAGGGACGATGAAACGGCTGATCGGAAGAAGAGGAAGGCACGTTTTGCTTTGCTTCACTTTAAGACAGGGTTTCACACTGTCCATGATGCTGCATTCAAATTGCTGTGATCCTCCTGCCTCAGTTCTGGACTATAGGTGTGAGTCAATCCACCCAGCTGAAGGAGGGTTTTTAATGGAAATGGTCTAATTACAGAAGATCTCATATCCGTTTCTCTTGCTGCTTTGAGACTGTTTGTCTCAAAGGGGGATTGGAAAGACACACGGCCCTGGGATGGAAAGACACACGGCCCCAAGAGGTGGGACCAAAGAACAGAAGAGCCAAGAGCTTGTCGCAATGTGTGTGATGCTATTTCTAACCAAATTTTAAAAATAAGTAAAACCACTCCAACAGGCCCCGACCTTAGCACAACTGACTCCATGATGAAAGAATCATCCAGGCTATAAACCTGTAGACAATACCACCTGCCAAAATGAAAACAAAGACCTAATCCATCAAAGTCCATAGTTCTGGGAAAGTCTCTAAACACACTAACCTTGCCTTCTGGCTTCTGGCGACTGTTCTTGCTAAATGAGGTCTGTCAGTCCAGGACAGGATTTTGTGCTTAAAAGCTGACCCTGAGAAAGGCTCGGGCGACACTGGGATCCCCAACACCCAGGGTCGTCACTGGCCCTCTGATAAAGTCTTTGTGTTGCCTGAACCCATGTCTGAGCCGTCTTCCCTGGTGTATAGCACACAGCACCACAGAAAGGAGAAGTTCTGGGCATGTACCACACAGTTGCATTCCCAGAATCAGGAAGGCTGAGGCAAGAAGATCGCTGTAATGGTCAGTCTCGGTGGTCAGCTGGATCGGATCTGAGATCATCTAAGAGACACACCTCTGGATAGCTCCCTGAGGATATTCCCTGCAAAGACTGATTGAGGGGAGGACCGTGCCCAGAAGTGGACAGCACATTCTGGCAGCCGCGGAGTCAGAGAGAGGTGGAGGAGAAGTAACGGTTTTTACCAGCCTGCCTTCACTTCTTGCTGGCACTCCCATCTACTCTATGGCTGCACCTGCCATTCTCCGCTGACAAGAGAATCCAGATTCCTAAGCTATTCAACATGGACTGAAAGCCAGCAACTCTCGAGAGGTCCTCCAGGCCTTCAGCACCCAGTCAGGGACTGCTGACCCCTGAAACCTGATGGAACTAGGAGCGGTTTCTAGGTTCTCAGTCTCTAGCATGCCTGGCCCTGTAGTGTAAACCAATCTAATAAATTCTTTCTGTAATATAAAAGTATTCTATGGTTCTCTTCCTCTAGAGAACACACAAGCCAGAAACCAGTGTAGGCTCCAAAAGGTCCTGTTTTGGGGAAGGAAAAGCCGAAAAGGGGCCAGCAAGAGAACTCAGGGAGTACAAAGGTTTGCTGTGCAATCCTTATGGCCTGAGTTTGATCCTCCAGATCTTGTGGTGGAAGGAAAGAGCTGACTCCTGAAAGTCATCCCCTGACCCCACAAAGGTGCCATGGAATGTGCATATCCTCACACGTGCACAACAATAATAAATAGGATTAAGTCCCAAAAGATTATACTAACTAGTTTAGCCTCGGTTATATAAGGCTGGAGACCAGCCTGGGCCTCGAACCCGCCCCCTCAGGAAAGGAAAAAATTGAGAGGAGATATTCTGACACAGGGATGGGGGAGTCTTGCCGTTTCTGGGACAGAGACGAGGAGAAGCTTTCCAGGAATGCAGGCCCCACATACTTTCTTTCCTTTCTGCTTCTTTTTGATTTTAATTTATTACTTTTATTTATTATTAGTGTGTATATGTGTGGAGGTCAGGGAATAACTTTTGGGAGTCTTTCTTTCTTTCCACCCTTACGTTCTGAGGGCTAGACCTCAGGTTCTCAGACTTGGCAGCAAGCACCCTTACTGGCTGTGCCAGTTTGCTGGCCCCTGATCTGTGGTTCTGTTCCGTCATGATGTGGGAACTGTAACCCTGACTGTGCAGGAGGGCGTGTCAGCATGCTGGAGGGGCTGTAATGCTACTGGCGGCTGTCCAGGGTCACTCGAATTCCAGCCAGTTTGGGCCAGCTCATCTGAAGAACTTCTAGCTTTCTGACACAGTACTCTAAAGATGAATAAGGTTAGGGTGGGGCCAGCATCAAGCTTGCTTGGTCACCTAGGTTGCAGGTGCTCAGGCTAAAAGGGGGACAGGAAATGAAATTGGAGTATAAGTTTGTGAAAATTGTCATTTGGTTTTTTTTTTCCTTTTTGTTTATAGTTTGACTTGTTTGGTTCGGTTTGGTTTTGTCCACAGGTTCTCACTATGAAGCTCTGGCTATTCTGGAACTTACTTTGTAGATCAGACTGGTCTTAGCTTTTATTTGTTTGTTTGTTTTAAAGACAGAATCTCTTTTTTAAAAAAAAATATTTATTTATTTATTTATTATGTATACAATATTCTGTCTGTGTGTATGTCTGCAGGCCAGAAGAGGGCACCAGACCTCATTACAGATGGTTGTGAGCCACCATGTGGTTGCTGGGAATTGAACTCAGGACCTTTGGAAGAGCAGGCAATGCTCTTAACCTCTGAGCCATCTCTCCAGCCCCAAGACAGAATCTCTTGTAGCCCTACACCGTATCCAGGTTGACTTTGATCCTTCTGTTCCTGCTTTAGCCTCCTGAATGCCTCAATCACAAGCCTGAGCAACTACGATCAATTGGTCTTTTTCTCTTTCTTCTTGATACTCTTTTCCTTCCTTTCCTCCTCTCTCCCTCCTTCCCTCCCTCCCTCTCTCCCTCCATTCCTCCCTCCCTCCCTCTCTCCCTCCTTCCCTCCCTTCTTTTCTTCCTTTCTCCTTCTTTCCTTCTTGGTAACAAAGGCTCTAGAATGGTCATTGCATCCTCGAGAGAGCAGTTCCGCGTAACCTGAGCACCCGTACCTTCCTTGGAAACAGCAACTCACAGTGTCTCAGCACAGACCACCGATTGTATCCCAACGAGTGGATAAACGGCCTAACAGTTAAATTGTGACAGCCCCAATCTCCAAGATCCTTCAGATTCTTCCTTATTGCCAGGTCAGCCAAGCCCCTGACCGCCAGCCCAGACATACTGCTGGCTTGTGAAGCTGCCCCGCAAGCCCCAGGACGGCTCCTATGGGAATTCAAGGGCTAGGCTGAGGAATGAAAAGGACGGCGGTGGGGGTGGGGGGGTGTTGAATCAGCCTGGCCTCAAAGGCTAAAAATAACCAGCTTTGTAGACTTCTTCCTCCAACTAGTCTAGGCCGGAAAGGGGGAGGGGGTGGGAGATCAGCAGCACCAATCCGGAGGAAGCCGCCTTGGCGAGGACACTTAAATGGAGCATCTACCCCAGTCTCCCAAGTCACCTTAGAGCTAGAACTCCCCTCCTGTCACTTAAAATAAAGGCAACGGAAGAGACTTGGTGGGTTCTCTTCGGTCCCCCAGTTTAGGGAAGATACGTGGGCGGGCACAGCCGATGGCCAGCCTCCTGAGCCTATGTCTCCACAAGCTCTGCTCTGGCTCCGGTTCTGTGTGGCTGTCCCATCTACGCTAAGGCTGTGATGAACCACGCATCTAGGGTTTCATGGTGAAGGAGACAACAGCAGAAGGTGCTTTCAATTTGGGGAAACCCCAAGTGATGCTGCAGTCTGAGGGTGTTCAGAGGCAAGTCCTGCAGATTCCCTCAGGAAGATAAGGAGTAGGCAAATGCCTAGACTTCATGTTACTGGTCATGGTGACACACGTCTGCTATCCCAGTACTTGTGATAGTGAGGCAGGAGGATCACCTAAGCTCAACAGTGCAAGACCATCTCAGGCAACACGACAAAGTCCAGACTTTAAAAAGCCAGGTCGCCAGCACGGGAGGCCGAGACAGGTTGGCAGAACTCTGTGAGGCTAGCCTGGTCTACAGAACAGGGCAGTCAAGGTTACACAGAGAAGCCCTATCTTGAAAATTCAAAACAAACAAGAAAGAAAGAAAAGGAAGGAAGGGAGGGAGGGAGGGAGAAAGGAAGGAAGGAAAGAAGGAAGAAAGGGAGGAAGGGAGGAAGGGAGGAAGGGAGGAAGGAAGGAAGGAAGGAAGGAAGGAAGGAAGGAAGGAAGGAAGGAAGGAAGGAAAAAAATCCAAATAAACCACAAATGGGTGTTTGGCACATGCCGAGTAATCTCAGTAATCTCAGGCAAGCCCTAGCGCTTACTGTATATGGGATTTTTGTTTGTTTGGGGACATTGTGTAGCCCAGGCTGGCCTCAAACTCACAGGGACCCACATGCCTCCACCTCCTAGGAACTGGAGTTAGGGGTGTATGCTATGCCATCGTGCCCAGTTTATATCTAGGACTCTGGAAGCATTTGAAATGCATGGTGGGACAGACGATTTTGACTGTAAACTTGGTGGCATCTAGAATACGGAATAACCATGGAAACGAATCTCTGAGCAGCATGTCTATGAGGGAGTATCTCTGAGCAGCACATCTATGAGGGAGTATCTGGGTCAGGGGTTAACTGAGGCTGGAAAACCCCTCTAAATATTGGTCATATCATTCCATGGGCTCAGGTCACATTCGAAATTAATTAAAAGAGAGAGAGAGAGAGAGAGAGAGAGAGAGAGAGAGAGAGAGAGAGGAATACAAGCACTCGTCTCCCTCTGCTTCTGAACTGTGGGCTGTCTCAAGCTCTCGATGCCATGGCTTCTCCACTGTGATGCACTGTACCCTAGAACGCTGGGCCAAGAGAAATGCTAACTCCCTTCCGTTGCTTTTGCCAGGATATTTTTGTCACAGCAACAAGACAGTAATTAATATATGTTGGTTAATGGGTCTCTAAGGGACCCTGGTCTCCTCTATCTTCACCCCCCTTTTCACAAGATTATTCTGTGGCTCTGCTGGTACCTTGGACGGAGAAAGACCTCAGGTGAATGCTGTTGATAGTATTGGAAGCCTATTTTTTTAAAATTATTTTTTGTAGGTCTTCCCACATTTTTTTAAACAAGTACATCATGTTTCTTTCTTTTTTTTTTAAAAGATTTATTTATTTATTTATTTATTTATTGTGTATACAGTATTCTGCCTACATGCGCCTGCAGGCCGGAAGAGGGCACCAGATCTCGTTACAGATGGTTGTGAGCCACCATGTGGCTGCTGGGAATTGAACTCACGACCTTTAGATGAGCAGGCGGTACTCTTAACCACAGAGCCATCTCTCTAACCCTTTCCCACATTTTTTTTTATTGATTTTAT
Organism: Myodes glareolus; assembly: GCF_982192425.1. Lineage (NCBI taxonomy): Eukaryota > Metazoa > Chordata > Mammalia > Rodentia > Cricetidae > Myodes > Myodes glareolus. Next base: position 89,035,145 of record NC_142033.1, read on the forward strand.
TGAACTATACATTTTTCTCTGCTCCCCTCCCTTAGTATTGGAATTCTTGACTTTCAGTTAGTAAGAGGCTTCAGCCAGACTCTGGGGGTGAGGGACTCCTCTCCCTTCTCATGTCCCCATAATTTTCCTTGTCTTTTTTCCTGCTTCAAATGTGGATGCTAGGCAAGGAAAGGGGGAAGAAAAAGGGCCACTTGCGGATAGCTGCTTCCCGAATGCCATTTGGGAACTACCACGTCTGCACTTCTGTACCCGCTTCCTCTGGTGACGATGGCATGGGCCATGGCCACAGATCCTTCAGAGACAGACAGAATGCCCCCCATGTCTGGACCCTGTGATGTATGAGATGTGCTGACAGCCTCAGACACAAATAGCATGCGAATGTGCAGTTACCCCTTCCAGACCACTAACTCCGAGAGCTTTTCTCTCTTCTATCTCTCTCTGTGGCCATGGCGATCTCCAGCGTTTCTCTCTTCTGTCTCACCCTGTGGTTATGATGATCTCCAGGTTTTCTCTCTTCTGTCTCTCTGTGGCCATGGCGATCTCCAGCGTTTCTCTCTTCTGTCTCTCTCTGTGGCCATGGCGATCTCCAGTTTTCCTGCCTTACTGTCTTCATCGCCCAAACTCCAGGCAAACGGGTTTCCTTCCGAGCCTATTTTTAAGTTCTTTTATCTTCAAGGTCTCAGAAAAGAACACTTAAGCTGTTGCTGTGGGCTTCGCTTCCCGCTGCTCCCCATGCTCCACAGGACAGTGGATCTGAAACTCACATCTCAAGAAAGACTAGAGTCGCACAATTGGGAAACTGAGGCAGGAGGATTGCCAGAAGTTCAAGGCTACCTTGGGAGACTATCTAAAAGATAAAAATAGTTTTGTGGGTCAAGCAGCCAGAGTCCCATCCTTGGTTTCTCCCTTGGTAATTTCTGATCCCCGTCCTGTTTGCTCCTTGGCTAAAAACCTCCACTCTTCTATGCTATGCTCTGGTTTGAACTCAGTTTAATGGTTCATTAAAAGAATATTAAATATCTTTTAAAAACTTTACTGTGCAGCTCTGGATCACCTTACCTTCCTCCTCCTTCTCTTTTCTCTTTCTTTATTTTTGAGACAGTCTCACCATAACCCAGGCCGATTTCAAATTTGCTGTGCAGCTAAGAATGAACTCTTGCTTCTCCTGCGTGCGCACACACACACACAAACACACGTGCACATGTGCATTCTCTTTCCTGTCTTTTTTTTTTTTGGAATACAGGGTCTCACCATATAATTGAGGCTGGCCTCAAACCCACAGCAATTTTCTTGGCTCAGTCTCTGAGGACTGGAGTGGATGTGACTGTGTTCAAAGCTCACATCATGGGGGATGGGGGTGGATGTAAGGGGAGATGGGTAGAGAGAAGGGAGAAGGGGAGGATTCGGGAAAGCTTGGGGGAATGGGATGGGTGGGATGGAGGAAGGGTGGATATGGGAGCAGGGAAGTAAATATCTTAATTAAGGGAGCCATTTTAGGGTTTGCAAGAGACTTGATTCTAGAGAGGTTCCCAGGTCCAAGGAGAGGTCCCCAGATTGTTCCTTGGGCAGCAGAGGAGAGGGTGCCTGAACTGGCCTTGTCCCATAGCCATACTGATGAATATCTTGCATATCACCATAGAACCTCCATCTGGCGATGGATGGAGATAGAGACAGAGACCCACATTGGAGCACTGGACTTAGATCCAAATGAGGAACAGAAGGAGGGAGAACGTGAGCAAGGAAGTCAGGATCACGAGGGGTGCGTCCACCCACTGAGACGGTGGGACTGATCTAATGGGAGCTCACCAAGGCCAGCTGGACTGGGAGTGATGGAGCATGTGATCAAAATGGACACTCTGAACGTGGCTGGCAATGAAGGCTGACTGAGAAGCCAAGGACAATGGCACTGGGTTTTTATTCTACTGCATGGACTGACTTTGTGGGAGCCTGGTTTGTTTGGATGCTCACCTTTATAGACTTGGATGGAGGGGGGAGGACCTTGGACTTCCCACGGGACAGGGAACCCTGACTGCTCTTAAGACTAGAGAGGGAGAGGGAGGTAGGGAGGGGGAGGGAAAAGGTAGGCGGGGAAGAGGTGGAAATTTTTAATAAATAAATATTTTTTTTAAAAAAAAAGCTCACATCATTTATGAAGATGGTGTCAACTAGACAATCCTTACGCTCTCTGTCCCACTCATGACTAAAAAATCAAGACCCAGACAAGAGGAATGACTATTCTCCCATGGGAAAAAAATGCCTTTCCTTTTCCCAGGGTAAGCTGGTTCTGAAACCAGGTCGTGGAGGAGAAGGATACAGCAGGCAGGACACATCCCACAGAGTGCAGACATCTTTAGCTGCACACATCACGGTTAGGCTGAATCTCTTCCAGAACCATGTGGAAACACGAGCATCCCCTAATGTTATCCTCCTCCAATGGGACTGAGTATAAGCCTGCCCCCAGGCCATAGCAAAAATCTAGAAGCCCCAAAGACATTAACCTACATACTAATACCGAGGACTTTGTGGAGAGCAGAATATGTCAAAAGTCTCCTAAAGGAGTAATGGCCTGGGCTCCATTGTCCTCGGTTATTTGGGGTATTTTAAACCATAAGTGCAATTAAAAAGAAAAATCAATGTTCTCAGCAACTAAAAGGCAATCGGGTTACTTAAGATCTCTCCCAACAAATACAGCCATGGTTTCTGGGAGTCTGTCTATAACATTTGGGCACTGTTCAGACACCAAATTACTTAGCCAGCAGACAAGAGTGTAGAGAGTTCCAGTCACCCAATCAAGAGGCTATTAAAAAATGAGTCATGAATAAGCCAGTTCTGTCACAGTTCCCCAAAGACACTCTGACACCCTTTATCCTTGCTGAGAGGCAGGTCTGAGGTGCTGGGAGGTCCGTGTGTCCGGCTTTCTCCTCTTAGCTGTAGCCTGATATGGCCCTGTGCATTTATCATCATCAAAGGCCTTTTGTTTTCTTATGCAAACGAGAGACTTGTTTCCCCAAAAGTACCAGTCTTTTCAGGTTTAACTCTCAGCCTTAATCCTGAGTACTTCCCACTTCCAGGATCTCTGTGCCTCTGGCAATGGGAGATCAACCAAGCTCTCAATGAACTTGACTTGTTCCTACCCCCCAGAGCCAAGAATCAGGGGACAGAGAGGCGGCTTCCTTGCATCTGAACTCAGTGGAGATCTGTTCCATAGCCAGGGTACCCGGAGGTAAGCTGACTGAGGAAGAAGAGAGTCCCCTCAGGAGGTGACTGATGGGGAGCTTGAAGCACCCTAGGCCCCATCCCAGCAACACTAATGGTGGTGGTTTGAATGAGACATGTCCATCCCCCATAGTCTCTAGCATTTGAATGTTTGGTCCTCAGTTGGTGGCATTGTTTGGGGAGGCTTAGGAGGTGTGACCTCCTTGGAGGAGGTGTGTCACTAGAGGTGGGCTTTAAGAGTGTAGAGATTTAAGTTATTTCTAGTTGCTCTCCAAGCCTTGTGCTCACAGTTCAAGATGAGAGCCACGGGCTTCCTGCTCTTGCTGCTGCGCCTGCTTTGTTCTGCCGTCATGGACTCTAACCCTGGGGAACCATATCCTAAACAACCTTTTTTCCTTTGTGGGCTTCCTTGGTCACGGTATTTTATCACAGCAGCAGAAAGGGAACTAATGCACTAATGCTGAGGTGATCGGTATCTGTCACTCATTCCCACACTAACTGGAAATGTCTGTCGTGGCTGCCTCATCTGCAGACCGGGAGGATATACCAACGTCACTGTTGCGGTGGCAGGCAATCTAATTACACTTGGTGAGAAACCCTTCTCCTGAGAAAATAATCGTAATTTCTGCTTCCATGCCCTCCTATGTTAGAAAGCGGGGGAAAAGGAACTCTTTCTACCCTTAAAGCTTTCCAGTCTGCCTTTTTGTCCAATAGGTTCCCTTTGATGCTTCTAGTGTGATGGTAAAAATAAAATGGCGCCCCCACCAGTTGGTGGGAATGCAAGCTGGTCCAGCCCCTTTGGATGTCAGTGTGGCAATTTCTCAGAAAATTAGGAAACAACCTTCCTCAAGACCCAGCAATACCACTTTGGGGTATATATCCAAAGGATGCTCAATCATGCCACAAGGACGTGCTCAACTGTGCTCATAGCAGCTTTGTTTGTCATAGCTAGAACCTGGAAACAACCTAAATGCCCCTCGACTGAAGAATGGATAAGGAAAATGTGGTACATTTACACAGCAGAAAAAAGAAACGACATCTTGAAATTTGCAGGCAAATGGATAGAGTTAGAAAGCATCATATTGAGTGAGGTAACCCAGACCCAGAAAGAACAATTATCATATATACTCACTCATAAGTGGTTTTTAAATATAAAACAAAGAAAACCAGCCTACAAATCACAATCCCAGAGAACCTAGACAACAATGAGGACTCTAAGAGAGACATACACGGATCTAATCTACATGGGAGGTAGAAAAAGACAAGATCTCCTGAGTAAATTAGGAGCATAGGGACCTTGGGGGAGGGTTGAAGGGGAGGGGAGAGGAAGGGAGGGGAGCAGAGAAAAATGTAAAGCTCAAAAAAATCAATTAAAAAATTTAAAAATGGTGCCATTCCCTGAGTGGCAGCAGCGGGCAGCAGGCCATAAGGGGCAGCAGGTCCCAGGCAGGGAGTTGTGTGGCAGATGAGAGACCTCCTGCAGTAGGTAAGAGACAGACTGATAGGCACACCATGCAGAGAAAGTAAGTATTTATTTAGTGGGCTATGGAAGGGGAGGGGAAAGGGGAAAAGGGAGGGAGAAGGGGGACAAGGAGAGAGAGGCAGATAGAGAGAGAGAGAGAGAGAGAGAGAGAGAGAGGAATGAGGGAGGGAGGAGAGTAAAAGTTACCTCTTGGAGACAAAGATGGAAAAGAAGAACTCAGGAAGATTCACTTGCCTTGGAGAACTGGAAAGGGAGTGGGTGGGGCTTGTCTCTTAAAGGGACAGGACAGACCATTACATTTAGACCACACAATTTACTTATTTATCATAAACATGTTACTTTTTTTTTAGTATATCTGGCTTTTAAATTTTTTAAAATAAGAAGAAAAGTTATTCAATTAAAAAAGAAGTAAGGGAGGTGGGAAGCCAGATATGTGGCACAAATCTGTGATCCCAACATCAGGAGAAAGTAGAGGCAGGGTGATCAGTAGCTAACTCAAAGGTGAGCCTTGTCGACAGAAAGCACTTAAAGCAGCCTGGACCTTACCCTGAAGAAAACAAAACACAAAATGGCGGGGGAGGGGACCTTTGGTCTGTATCTACAAAGTCAACCGATCGTGTATCCACAACAGGTGGGCATGTATAACAGCTCAGTTAGTAGAGTATTTGCCTGGGTTTGACCCCTAGCACCACATAAAACTGGGCATGGCGATGCAGGCCTAAAATCCCAGTCCTGATGAACTCAACTCCGTGAGTTCAAGGTCAGCCTTTCAAGTGCTGGGATTACAGATATGTACCACGGTGCCTGGTTTAAAAATTAATTTTATAAATACTTGACCTACAAATGGGGAACAATGGAACATCATTATAACTCCAGTGCTCAACATGAGGTACTATCAAGAGTTCAAAGTCATCTCTGGTTGCATATTGCGTTTAAGGTTAGCCTGGGCCGCCTGAGACCCTGTCTCAAAGAACAACAACAAAATACTTGAGTTACATTTTAAACTTAGGCTTGAAAGGAAAACAAGATCGCTTCATTTTCTTTGTTGTTATTGTTTTCAATGTGTGTCGATGAGTAGAGACTGGCAAAGACCTCGGCCGTTAGACTTGAGAACACAGTGGGCCTCTCACTGATATGAACCCACCAATAGGCTCGTTTCCTCTTTTCAGTTCTGTGCTTGTGATAGAAGACTCTGATTAAAAGCAACTTAGGTGTAAAGGATTTAATTCAGGTTAGAGGTGGCTGTCCATCTTTGAAGGAAGTCAGGGCAGAAACCCAAGCAGTATTTGAGGCTGAAATCATGGAGGAACACTGCTTGCTTGCTCACTCAGGCAGGCCAATGCTCAGTTCGCTTTCTTAATCAGTCCAGGTTCCCAGGTCTCAGGGAACGGCACCTTGGACAGTGAGTTGGGCCCTCCTGTATCAATTTGCAGTGACGGCATTCCCTTCCAGATGTACCCACAACCCCATCTGATCTGGCCAGTCCCTCTGTTGAGAACCTTCCTTTGGTGACTCTAGGCTACATCAAGTTCACAATTAAAACTAATGAGGTGTGGTAGTTTGAATGCAATTGGCCCCCATATTCCCAAAGAGAAGGGGAATTATTAGGAGGCGTGGCCTTGTTGAAATAGATGTAGGCCTTATTGGAAGAAGTGTGTCACTGTGGGGGTGGCTTTGAGGTCTCTTTTGCTCAAGCTTCACTCGGTGTGACAGACAGTCCACCTTGCTGTTGCCTTCTCATGAAGATGTAGCCAGCACCACGTCTGCTTGTGTGCCGCCATCATGTTAATGGACTGTAACCGCCTCAAATGTTTTCCTTATGAGTTGCCGTGGTCATGGTGTCTCTTCACAGCAATAGAAACCCCACCAAAAACAGTAGAACAGCTGGATTGGCTGACCAGCCAAACCTAGAGATCTCCCTGTCTCTACCTGGGGCTCTAAACACATACTATCATGCCCCAAATCTTCAGAAGCGGTCTGGGGATTGAATTTAGGGTCCTCATTCTTATAAGGCACATGCTTTGCTGACTGAGTTATCCCCGCCCAAGCCCCATTTTTGTTTTCTAAGAGAGGGTCTCTCTTTCTGTGTTGTCAATATCATTTTATGTCCTCTAGATCCCAGACTTACCTGGAACTTGCAGGGATTCTCCTGCCTCTAGCTCCTGAAACTGAAATTTCAGGTGTACCACCACACACACTTTCTTCCTTTCTTCTCTCCTTCCTTCCTCCCTTCCTTCCATTCCTCCTTCCTTCCTTTCTTCCCTCCTTCCCTTACTCCCTCCCTTCCTTTTTGGCAGGGTTCCATGGACTCAAACTTGCTATATAGCAGGAAACAACCTTGAATTCCTACGCCTCCTGCTCTGGAGTAAGTCACCACATTTCCTTTAAAACACTTTTCGAGGATTAACAAAATGGCTCAATGGGTAAAGCCCTTGCCCCAAAAGCCTGATGACCTGAGTTTGACCCCTGGAACCCATATAAGGGTAGAAGGGGAGAACCAACTTCTGAAAGCTGTCCTCTGGCCTCCATATGCTCATCATGGCACACATACAACCCTACACATACATCATACACACATAATAATAACTATAATAATATTTATAGACTACCTTTCTTCGGTTTTTTAAGACAGGGTTTCTCTGTAACTTTGGAGACTGTCCTGGAACTAGCTCTTGTAGACCAGGTTGGCCTCAAACTCAAACTCACAGAGATCCACCTGCCTCTGCCTCCCGAGTGCTGGGATTAAAGGTGTGCACCACCTCCGCCTGGCCATAGACTACCTTTTATTATTTGACAATTTATACATGTAAACATATAATGTGATTATATCTACCTCAATACATCTCTCTTCTACCTTCATGTCATCTCCCTTTTTCTTTATCTTTTTTTCTTTTTTCTTTTCTTTGTAACTTACTGTGTCCAATCATTGCTGCTAGTTGGAACATTGAGCAACCCTGTGCAGATTTATTCAGGTAACCAAAGCTGCAGTTGGCATGTTGAGAAACCCTGTGCAAATTTATCCAGGAAGCCATAGCTGTAGTTGCATGTTGAGCGACCCAGTGCAGATTTATTCAGTGAGCTCAGGAGAGCAAGTCCAGAGACAGCATCTCCCAGCATTCCTCCCTGTTCTCCCCAACCTTGGGCAAGGGGTGGGGTGGGGGAGGGGATGTTTATGTAAAGGTTTGTGCATGTGAGAGCAGTGCCTGTAGAGGCCAGAGACTGCATCAGATCCCTTGGAGCTGGAGTTACAGGCAGTTGTGAGCTGCCTGATGTGGGTGCTGGGACTGAACTCGAGTCCTCCGGACCATCAGTAAGTGTTCTTAGCCGCTGAGCCATCTCTTCAGCCTCTCTATTTTTGTTTCTTACAGAGATGGCTCTCTTTATGGCACAGGCTAGCATGAAATATAGACCAGGGTGACCTCAAACTCATGGCAATCTCCTATGTACGGAGCCACCACGCTCAGCATTTGAAGCTATCTAGACACGTAGTAGGCGTGACATGTGTTCTGTTACTATTTTTACCTGTTTGGACATCCTCTTATTAGCTGCAAGGGTGTTCTGTTCTTCCCCAGTTAATAGGATGACAGTGGGGCAAGGAAACAGAGAGGGGAAGGAGTCGGTTTGCGAGGTCACTTGTGTACTTTATTTCCCTAGAGGAAGCCACTGACATGCTGAAGGATCCTATGCTTTTGTTTTCTGAGACAGAGTTTTGCTATGTAGGTAGCCCAGGTTGGCCTTAAGCTCACAATCCTCCTACCTCAGGCTCCCATATGTTCAGGTTACAGGCTGTACCACATGCCCAAATAGAATCGCTATTTTAGGGATGCAGCAGCCTGCATTCTGGTGTGGTGCCTACACACACACACACACACACACACACACACACACAGAGAGAGAGAGAGAGAGAGAGAGAGAGAGAGAGAGACCTACAAATACAGCTATTAACCTTGAGTTCCATGGCTAGAAGCCATAAGCCTATCATTCAGGACATTTCATCACCTTCAGGTCTTTAAAGGTGAATGCACATCACCCCTAATGGAGGAGCTGTATGTGGAAGCCAGGAGGTGGTGACTTCCCGTCTTACCTCTGGGGCTGTCCAAGGAAGTCACTTAAGCCCTGCTTCCTTATCTGTGGGAAGGAGAAAACCGTCTGCTGCCCTTTGCCCCTCGTCTGCAGAGAGGTCTGTGCTGTCTGTGTAACTCCTGCCAGAAGGAATAGAGGGCTGTGCTGCAAGCGTCCGGCACTGCAGAGACTAGCAGAGGCCGGGACAGCTGATCTAAAGTTCACTGATGTTGCAGAAACTAGGGTGACTGAGCGATGTGAAACCAGACATCAGGGCTAGGCTAGCCCTGCGCTTCCTGACTCTGGGTACCTGGGGATTTCAAAAGGAGAGGAGCTGGGCTGCTGGCATAGGAGACTACGGAGGATCAAGTTCAAGGTCTACCTAGGCAGCACAGTGAGTTCAGATCCAGCATAGACAATTTAAAGAGACAGAAAACCCTGAACACATCTTCTCTGTGTGATTGTTTCTTGGTTTTTGTTTCTGGATTTGTTACTGTTCCTCAGGTATGGAAGACTAAACCCAGAGCCTTAAGTATGTTAGGCAAGTGAGCAAACTGGGGCTATCCTCCTGCCTCGCCTTTCAAGTGCTGGGATTGTACGAGTGAGCCAACCCGTTCCTTCTAAAGACGTTTTTCTTAAATATTACTAATGCTTTCGTATTCAGATACAGTAGCTCATACTGGTAATCCCAGTACTAGGGAGCCTGAATCAGGAGAATTGCAAACTTGAAACAATCTGGAGTTACATAGTTTAGTTCTAAGCCAGCCTAGGCTATATAGTGAGACCCTATCTCAAAACATCAGCTAACCAACAATTCACACACAGATTGTTTCTGGGCGTGTATGGCTTCTGTATGATAGTCTCATGGAGCTGTTTTGATGGCTAATATATTGAAAGAATTGTATTGTTTTCTTAGATAGTTTTAAAAAATGGTTTATTTATTTTTATCTTAAATGCATTGGTGTTTTGCCTGCACATGTATCTGTGTGAGGGTGTCAGATCTTGGAGTTACAGACAGTTGTGAATTGCCACGTAGGTGCTGGGAACTGAACCCAAATTCTCTGGAAGAGCAACCAGTGCTCGCAATCTCTGGCCCCATCTCTCCTGGACCCTTGATATTTTTATTTTTATTTCCATGTGTATTTGCTATGTAGCTCAGGCTGGCTCAAACTGGCAGCAAGCCTTAGGCTTTGTTGCAAGGAGAGAGGCCCTTTGTTTGTCCCAGCTGCCCCGCTAGCTTACACCTGAAATAACCACACAGAAACTGTATTAATTAAAACACTGCTTTGGCCATTAGCTCTAACTTCTTATTGGCTAACTCTCACATCTTGATTTAACCCATTTCTATTCATCTGTATATCACCATGAATTCGTGGCCTACCAGGAAAGATTCGGCATGTCTGTCTCTGGCAGCTCCATGGAGGCTCTCTCCTGACTCTCCTTTCTTCCTCCCAGAATTCAGTTCTGTCTTCTCCATCTACCTAAATTCTGCCCTATCAGGCCAAAGCAGTTTCTTTATTCATTAACCAATGAAAGCAACACACCAACAGAAGGACCTCCTACACCAAGGCTTGTTCTCCCCGATGCTGGAATCACAGGCACGTGCCCATGCCTAGACTCATGTTAGTAATTACGAGTGGACATGAAAATATCCCAGGAACACAGGATGTTCATCTGAATGTCATCTTATCTCTAAGCAACCTAATGACTTCCCATAGCTATCAGAGTAAGTATGAAGTAAGTTTCTGCTGGTGCTTCTCAGCACCGGCCTGCATGTGGATGTGTGTGCAGCATGGCTTCACATCTAACACTGCTACTCACTGCATAGCCCAAGTGTCTTTGAACTTAACAACAGTTTCCATCTCGGCCTTCCAAATTCTGGGATACAGGAACAAGCCACTGTTTCTGTCTGGTGGTGAGTTTACTGTGAGATGTCTTGCTTTCTTCTCACTGCTGTTTTCCCTGTCCACAATGAAGGCCTGACAAGAGCCTTTCCACACTTAGAGCAAACACGGGACGTGAATGGCTAAGATGGAATATGATCTGACATTTTGTGTGATGGGGTGGGTTCTTTTCTGTTTGTTTTGTTGTTAGTTTGTTTGTTAGTTTGTTTGTTTTGAGACAGGGTCTTGCTACGTACCCTAAACTGGCCTGAAGCTGGATTCCTCTTGCCTTGGCCTCCTGGGTGCTGGGATGACGTGTGTAGTTACATGCCAAGCCTGACTGTATCATATGTTTTAAAAGATCAAAATTAACATTGTAACATCACTAAATAGATGCCATCATGAAACATAGGATCCCATTTAATCTTAGCCATAAGCTCTCCCGAGTCTAGCTTCCAAGTCAACCACCATTTAAAAAATAAAATTACAGGGTACTGGAGAGATGGCTTGGTGGTTAAGAGCATTGCCTGCTCTTCCAAAGGTCCTGAGTTCAATTCCCAGCAACCACATGGTGGTTCACAACCATCTGTAATGAGGTCTGGTGCCCTCTTCTGGCCTTCAGGCCCACACAGGATATTGTATACATAATAAATAAATAAATAAATAAATAAATAAATAAATAAATTTTAAAAAAATAAAATAAAATAAAATTACACACTGGACGTTGGTGGCACACACCTTTAACCCCAGCACTCGGGAGGCAGAGACAGGTAGATCTCTGCGAGTTTGAGTCTGGTCTACAGATTGAGTTCTAGGACAACCAAGGCTACATAGAGAAACCCTGCCCTCCCCCCAAAAAAAGACGACTACGAAAAGAAAATTACAGTACTAACATCACGAACACTGTCCTGCTAAGAATTACTTTGGAAGGCTCATTCAGAAGCTTCTCAGTGCTAGGACGAGAATCCACAGGTCATTTTAGGAAAGGAGAGTTAAGTCAAATCAAACGGCAGTTACACTCCAGAGCCTGGTTCTGTGAGCTTCCACAGGGGCCTCTCTGCTGGTTAGCCAGCCAGTCCACAACTGATAGCTAATCTGAAATCCCCAAATCCACACAGACCATGACCTGGGCTCACACATGCATAGGTACGTACCACAGAGAGCTGGTGCCTGCTCTGGGGCCTTTAACAAAAGCCAAAGCTGGCAATCCTGAACAAAGAGACTTCAAGGCTAAAGTGAGGGGCTGAAGAGATAGTCCAGTGGTTAATAGTGCTGGCTGCTCTTCCTGAAGACCCAGGTTTGGTTCCCAGCACACACACTGCAGCTCACAATCATTTGTAGCTCCAGTTCCATTGGGTCTAATGCCTTCTTCTGACTCCACGGCACTGCATGTATCTGGGCAAATACTCATACACATAAAATAAAATAAACAAATATTTAAGAAAAATTTTAAAAAAACACTAAAGTGAAATACGCCATAGGTAAATTGAATCCAGGAAGCAGACTTGTCTGCCAGTGTCTGGCAGCCTTGGGTATGAGGTTGTAGGACACAGACTGCAGCATTCAGGGCATTTTCAGTTCCAAGAGAAGGCAAACGTTTTAAAGTCCTAGCTGGGCTGGAGTGAGCTGTTCTGTCTTCATCTACCATAATGCCACTGCATGGGAGGTAGAGGTTCCGATGACCAGAGTACTGAGTTGCTATTCCACATCTGGGGGTGGTGACACACATCTGGACTTCCAGCATTTGAGAAGCAAAGCGGGAGGATCAATAACTCAAAGTCATCCCTAAGCTCCACAGCAGTTTGAGGTCAGCCTCAGCAACACGAGGTCCTGGCTCAAAAAAGAGTAAGTAAATCAATAAATAGCAATTCGAGGGCACATTACTAAGCATCCACCTTCCTTTCCTCAGGTCACAAAAGCCCCTGAGAGGCAGGCCTGCCACAGTGATTAGTACTGAATTTACCAAACATGTCTAGACCTAGGGCTACATAAAATCATTATGCCTATCTTTTTTTTAAAGAAAATTTTATTTTATGAGTATTGTATGTCTGTGTATCATGTGTGTGCAGTGCCCGCAGAAGCCAGAAGTGTCCACCATATTACTGGAACTGGAGTTGCAGGCAGTTGTAGATCCTGGGAATTGAACCCAGGTCCTCTGGGAGAGCAGCCAGTGCTTTTGAACACTGGGTTGTCTCTCCAGCCCTGATGATACTCGTCTTTAACATCTTGTCTCAACTCTCCAGAAAGCTCCTTTGTTATCCTAGCCAGTCCCAAGTGTCCCAAGTGTCCTACAATAGCCAGACTTGGGCTCCGGGAGCCTCCCCTTTCTCCATATGTAAAAGGCTCACATGTGGTAATATTCCTGGGTGATCATATGCACAAACGAATGATCCACAACTGGCCAAAGTACAGATGCCACGAAAGTCCAGGGAGTTTTATTGGGGTTACTCCCAGGAGTATAGGTAAGGAGTTGCTTACAAGAGCAGAAATGACTCAAAGACACCAAAGCTCACATCAGCATGGGCAACAGCCTACAAAAGTTGGAAACCTGGAGCACACCTACACAACATGCAACCGGGAAGCTCGCCTAGTCTTCCTTTCTTCCGGGCAGCTCAGCTTGTCTCAAGTGTCTTTCAGCTACCCTCACCCTTTATACATGTTTGGGGAAGGAAGAACCTAGAGAATCCAGTCTGTACCGCCCGCGTGTACTACGTGACAGTACGGTTCTACTCCTGTATTGTGACACCTGCACTACAGGACCATTCATGAGCCAGGCAAGGGCCTGGAGATTTAAACACACAAAGGCACACAGACAGAGACACGGATCATCCTTGAAACAGGAACGCCCCCTTTATTGTGTCTGGGCAGCTTACATAGGAATCCTTAACTGATAGCCCCACGCCAGCCAAAACCCACCAGAAACCGTTCCCCTGCCATCAGGAACTCCTGAGGGACTTGAGCTCAGAGCAGCTGCAAACACAGGAAAACAAGTTGTTTTGCTCAGAGCAGCTACAAGCTTAACAAAGTTGTTTACAGGAAACTCAGAGTCTGGCAGTTCACAGCTCCCAACACTGGTCAGTTTCAGGGACTTCCTGAAGCCACTGAGTTGTTTACTTCCTGATACTCCCAGGAGACTAGAATGTTGCCCTTGCCTTAGACTATCCGGTTCTTTCACCTCCCCTTTAACATCCTGTGTCTTAAAGAGGCTTCCCTCCAGAACGGAAGGTTACTTGTGTGGTCTCTGGTCAGATACGCGATCAACAATGAGAACGTCCCAGTCACTCTGTGCTTGTCAATCAGACACATTTCAGAACACCTGGAGATGGAGCTTCACATGGACAGCCTGTTTCAGGAGGAGCAGCTGAGGAGGCTAGAGAAGCAGGAAGGGCAGCTGAGGAGGCTAGAGAAGCTCTGACAAGTGTGGTGAAATTCTGAAAGCTGCATGCTGCTGTTTCACTAACATGGTTTAAAAAATGCTATCTAGGTATGATCTTGCATGCCTGGGAACTCAGCACTTGAGAGGGGACGGAGGGTTAAGAGTTCAAGGCCAGACTGACTTCATAAGCTCTTTTCTCAAAAGAGGCCATTGTGCTCTCTGACATGAATGACTTTGGAACTACCAATGAAATCTGCAGCATTTCAAGAGGGATTTTCCTGCCAATGCTACTTCCAAGTCACCGCTCTCCCCACAGAAGGTTGAGCCCAGGCGCTCCCAACAGCTTCATTGTAACTTGCCGCTGCAACATTGTTGACTGTGTATCCTTAGATACAGATCTTGTACCCTTAGATTGATGTTTTACCTTTTACAATGAACTAAGATTATCTTGAAAATACCATATCATAATGAGATTTGACACAAATTGAAGATTAGAAAAGTTACTGCCGCTGTGAGTTACATTTCAATATACTCATATTGGGAAAAGTGATAGTTGTTACGTAGTTACTCAAATATTTTTTATTATTTTTATGTATATGACTTTTTTTGGGGGGGGTGGTTTCGAGATAGGGTTTCTCTGTGTAGCCCTGGCTGTCCTGGAACTTGCTCTGTAGATCAGGCTGGCCTCTGGCTCACAGAGATCCACTTACCTCTGCCTCCCAAGTGCTGGGATTAAAGGCATGTGCCAATACTGTGAATATGGCATATATGAGTATTTGTATGCATGTAAGTGTCCTACATATATGCAGTGCCTGTGGAAGCCAGAATAGACATTAGGTCTGCTAGAACTGGAGTTGCAGGTAGCTTTTGAGCCACCATGTTGGTCCTGGAAATTTGAACCTGGGCCATCTATCTACAAGAGCAATCAGTGCTCTTACCTGCTGAGCCATCTCTCCAGCCAGTTATTCAGATTTTTAAAAATTATTTATTGCTGGGTGGTTGTGGCACAATCCTTTAACCCTCTCTTGGGAGGCAGAGGCAGGTGGATCTCTGAGTTCGAGGCCAGCCTGGTCTACAAGTCCTACAGAGCAAGTTCCAGGACAACCTGGGCTACACAGAGAAACCCTGTCTCAAAAAAAAATATATAAACAAACAAATAAATAAATATAAAATAATAATAATAATATTTCTTCTATTTTTGAGGTTATAATTAAATTATTCTTCTCCTCACTTTCCTCCCTCCAAAACTTCCTAGATATGCTTCTTTTCTCTCTCTCTCTCTTTCTCCCTCTCTCTCTTTTCTGAGACAGTATTTCTCTGTAATTTTGGAGCTTGTCCTGGAACTAGTTCTTGTAGACCAGGCTGGCCTCGAACTCACAGAGATCCGCCTGCCTCTGCCTGCCGAGTGCTGGGATTAAAGGCATATGCCACCACTGCCTGGCTGTTCTCTTTCAAATTCATGGCCTCATTGTTGTTATATGCATATGTATTTATGAATATACATATATACACATACATATTATATACACATGTACATATATATACGTGCATATATACACACACATATACATAGTCTGCCCAGTCTGTATAATGTTACTTATATGGATGTTTTCAGGGTTGACCATTTGGTACTGGAGAACCAACTGATGTACTTTTTCCTGGGGAAGACTATTTCTCCTGGTTTCAGCCCTCCTTTGTTGCCTGTAGTTCTTCGGATAGATGCCATCCACTTTGGCATGCCTATTGTCGTCCTCATTCAGTTTATGTTCAAGTGGCCGTATTGGTGAGGCTTTATGGATGTAGACGCTAACCTTGCTAGAAGACACAATCATATGCCAAACTCCCTGTAAGACCCTCTGGCTCTCCCATCTTCTGCAATGTTCCCTGGGCCTCAGTGGCTTATAGATGAATCCATTGGGACTGGCCTCCACAACCCCGTATTTTGATTGGTTGTGGTTTTCTGAAATGATCTCCATCTATTCAAAGAGGAGTTTCCTTGACAAGGGCTGAGGACCACACCTATCTCTGGGTATAAAGACAGATATTTAGAAAGAGTTAGAGTTTATGCTGGTTTAGGAAAGTGATGTCTCTAGGTTCTCCTAGAAAATCCATGACTTCGGTAGCCCTGGGTATTTAGCTAGGTTTCCAGTATCAGGCTTGATTTCTCTCTTGTTGAGCGCCAGTCCGATTAGAGAGCCGTTGGTTACCACCAAGGCACACCTGCCCCTACTGCGCCTTAGGGTTACCGCACTGTACTGGTAATTATTGCGATTCCTACGCATCATAGCTGGGTAGGACTGTAGGTCGCTTCCCTCCTTTGGAAGCTCGTATGGCACTTTTAGTACCACGAAAGCTAGCGCTCAGGGAGGGGACCTTCAGGTTAGTTCCAGATCAGGGGCCTCTGTACCCTGTGGCTACAGTGCGTGATGTTCCTAGAATTAGGGACTTACCTTCAATCTCTGGGAGGCAACCAAGAGCAATAGCAATAGGGAGTCTCTTGGACAACGCTGTATTCTGGTTTTTAGAAGCAAAAATTAGGCCGGGCGGTGGTGGCGCACACCTTTAATCCCAGCACTTGGGAGGTAGAGGCAGGCAAATTTCTATGAGTTTGAGGCCAGCCTGGTCTACAAGAGCTAGTTCCAGGACAGCTGGGACTGTAACACAGAGAAACCCTGTCTCGAAAAACAAAAAACAAAACAAACAAACAAAAATTTAGATAATTTAAGAAAGATGAAGTATTTTTCCTGGGAATAAAAAGCACGAGTAATTCAATTAAATATTAATTTTTATAGTTGTTGGGTTTATTGTTGTTGTTTTGAGATAGGATCTCATTTAGCCCAGGCTGGCCTAAAACTCACTATGTATCTGAGGACGGCTTTGGATGCCTGGTGTTTATGCCCACCTCTTAAGTGTGAGGCTATGGCCTGCCTGCACCACCACACTCAGTCTTTGCATTGCTGGGAATTCAACCCAGAGCTTTGTAGGTGGCCAGACAAGGACTTCACCAACTCAGCTACGTCCCCAGCCCAACTTCATACATCTTTATCTTCTGTATTTGGCTCATGTACAATCATATGTGAGTTTGTTTCGTTATTGTTGTTATTTCTGAGACAATGTCCCATGTAGCTCAGGCTGACCTCAAATGTGCTATGTAGGCCAAGTTGGCCTTCCTGATCATCCTGCTGTAACCTGTCCTGGAAAGAAGCAAAATTTCTAGAGGGACCTGGGTTCCTCCCTTTACCTATCAGACTTCTGAAACAACAGACCCCTGTGAATTGAAATGTTCCCAGGAAGCTCATCCTGGGAGAAGGAAAATGCTGAATCCTGGTGACAACCGGAGGGTGGGAGGGGGGATGACTTGTCTCAGCACAGCTCTGATAACTTATCAAACCGCCTTGCAGGAGATACTGAAACTGACGGTAGTGCCCACAAACATAATCAATCACAATTGCCTAGCTACATACCTCTTGCACGCTATTTCAACCGAAATCTCATGTCCAGATCCCAAAGATAAACTTGAGGTGGAGAATAGGACTTGAGCTCTTGTTCCTATTCCCAATGTGAATGTGCCCCTTTCTCTGCTTGTCACCATTATTTATTCCTATAATCAGCCTATTGAGGAGCAGAGGTCACTCCTAACTTGCCAGGACTTCAAGGGTTCAGACTCCGATCCTAATTGCCTGCTACTCCAAGTACTGGTATTCCATGCATCATCACAACTGCCTTAGGATTTTTCTTTTTATGTTCATTTGTAAAATGGGCATTTTTTTAACCTCTGATAGTGTTTATATCTATGAGAAATAAAATAATATAAAATAGCGCATGTCAGACTCCAGCTGGTGCCCAGTGAATGGTAAATCCATGTATGAAATGCTTCTTCCTCAATGTCAGACTTCCAGAGTCTGGGTGACCTGCTGTCAAGTGGACAGGAAATCGTCTGAGGGTCTCATTTGCTCAGCACAGTAAATGACTCAAATAGATTTTCTTAAGTTGCTTAACGGATATAGTGTTGGTGGCTGTGTGTGAGCAAACATGCATACACAGAAAAAGACAGACAGACAGACACACAGAGAGAGACAGAGACAGACAAATATACAGAGAGAGACAAAGAGACACACAGACAGAAATATAGACACATACAGAGAGACAGAAACACACAGAGACAGAGAGATAGACACACAGAGAGACAAAGAGACACAGACAGAGACAGAGAAAAAGAGAGACAGACACAGAGACAGAGACAGACAAACACACACAGAGAAACAAACACACACAAAGAGACAGGCACAGAGACAGACAGAAAGACAGACACAGAGATAGAGAGACAGACACACAGAGACAGAGAAACAGACAAACACACAAAGAGAGCCAGACACACATACACACAGAGACAGACACACAGACAGATCCTCAGTTCTATATCTAAATACCAGGAAAATATGTTTTGAGCCCAGAGCAAGGCTGCCTGAGCTCAGACCCTGCTTTCATCCCTAATTAACACAGAGAGAAAGTAGTTTGTCCTTTTTGTTCGTTTCATTTGCTCTGACATTCTGAGGCAGGGTCTCACTGCGGAGTCCTGGCTGCCTGAGACTCACTATGTAGATCAGGATAACTGTGAAATACCGCAGTCATTCTGTCTTCACTCAAAGCCAGCTAGACAACCACTCATATTCTCTCTCTCTCTCTCTCTCTCTCTCTCCCTCTCCCTCTCTCTCTCTCTCTCTCTGTGCTATAGACTGAACTAGGAGACTCGTGTGTGGTTGGTAAGTGCTCTGCCACTGAACCCCATGCCAAATCAGTACACATCTTTCCACACCTAGCTTCCCCCATCCCTAAAGGTTGCTATAAAGAGTCCTGTGTCTCATGGTGAGCGAATTACTGTGACACATGTGACACGCTTCGAACAGGGCCTGGCACATAGTAAGTGCTCAATAAACATTAGTTATGATCACGGATGATGGCATTTCGAGCATAAGGGAGAATTCTTAGGTGGCTTGCTTCCTTCCCCAAGCCCGAGCCAAATGCCCCCTCACCAGATGGCCGCCTGCGTTTGGGGAGGGAGAACCATCTGCGTTGCTTCGCGTGTCAGGAGCACAACTCTGCAGTGAATGAGAAGGCTTTCAACTCGGGGAAAGTCACTGCGAGACACGTGTTTCACTAGAAGTGTTGCACCACAGGAAAAGGAAGAGGGATTATATGACCTCCTTAAACAAGGCGTCCTCAGGACGAGCCGGAAGCCATGCTCCAAAGCTCTTCCCCCAACTGGCGCACATCCTTTTCTCCTCTGGGGTGTAGAGTGAGATCTCAGGGAGCTTTGTGTCTTTTTGTGTGGTGCTTACCCTACCACCAACTCCTATCCCCAAGCTGCAGACTCTCATCTTGTTCTGCCTGCCTAATGGGCAAGGACCAAGAAGGACAGGGGAGGGAGCAGGAAGAACTTGCTCAGGCTTGCTTTCTTTTTCTTTTCTTTTCTTTTCTTTTCTTTCTTTCTTTCTTTCTTTCTTTTTTTTTTTTTTTTTTTTTTTTTTTTTTTTGATTTTCGTGACAGGGTTTCTCTGTAGTTTTTGGTGCCTGTCCTGAAACTAGCTCTTGTAGACCAGGCTGGCCTCGAACTCACAGAGATACGCCTGCCTCTGCCTCCTGAGTGCTGGGATTAAAGGCGTGTGCCACCACTGCCCAGCTTTGCTCAGACTTTTGTGGGGTTTGTTTTTTTCTTTTGTTTGAGACAGGGTCTCATTAAGCCACCTAGGCTGGCCTAGAACTGCTCCCACCTGAGCTGTACCCTAACCACCTTTGTATTTTTTCCCTGCAGTTGAAGTGGTTACTAAATAGCATGGCCAGGTGCTCTTCATTTTGTCCATGGACCAGTGAGTGAACTTGCTCAACTCATTTACTGAATCTCCTTTCTTTGTTCACTGTTTCTACCTCAGATACTTATGCATTCATCTGATTTGTGTCACATTATTGTTATCCTTTCTTTTATTATTAGTAGTATGGGCGTGTGCGTGCGTGAGAGTGCATGTGTGTGTGTGTGTGCATATATGTGTGTATGTGGGGAGGAGTCTGTGTGTGTGAGTGTGCATGTGGGGGAGTTTGTGTGTGTGTGTGATTATGTGTCTGTATATGGGTGTGTATGGGGGAAAGAGAAATAGAGAGTCGTGTGTGTGTGTGTGTGTGTGTGTGTGTGTGTGTGTGTGTGTGTGTAGTATCTCTGTATGTGTCTGAGAGAGAAGGGGGTGTACTAGGGTCTAGAAAGGATGTTGGGTATCCTTCTCTATCACTTTTGACCTTACTCTCTGGAAACACAGTTTGCCACCGGACCTGGAGCTAGGTTGCTGCCCTGCAGCAAGCCCCACCGATTCTCCTATCTCTGTCCAAACTGGGTTGTAGGCTCTTGCCGCCATGCCTTGTTTTTTCCATGGGTGCTAGAATCCAAACTCTATTTGCACACACAGCAAGGGCTCATACCCACTGAGCTACCTCTCCAGCCCACATACCTTATTTTTTGAGACAGGGTCTCTTGTTGGATCTGGGGCTCACGGATTTAGCTGGACTAGATGGCTGGTGGGCTTCAGAGCCCTGTTTGTCTCTGACTCCCTAGTGCGAAGGTTACAGAAGCATGCTGCCTCATCCAGATTTCCTGTGGGTGCTGGAAGCCTGGACTCAAGTCTTCACGCAAGCAGAGCAAGCTCTTTATCTGCTGAGGCATCACCACAACCTCAACATCCCTTCCTCAGTTAGCTTTATTGGTCAGGAACTATTGTTCTCCAAGAGTCCTTGCTCAGTGTTTAGGTTCTAGAGGCCGTTCCACATGCAGTATCTGGGAGAAACATATAGGCAAGCATGGAGGTCGTTTTTCTTTTCTCTTTCTTTCTTTCTTTCTTTCTTTCTTTCTTTCTTTCTTTCTTTTATGAAAGAGCCTTAAAAGGTCAACAGTGAACAGTGTATGGTAACAGAAAAATTGAAAATAGAAAGATAAAATGGTATGTGGTACACGCTTATATATTCCTAGGATTTGAGAAATCAAGACAAGAGGGTTGTAAATTCAAGGCCAATATGGACTACAGGAACTTGCTTTATGGACCAGGTTGGCCTTGAACTCACAGAGATCCGCCTGCTTCTGACTCCCAAGTGCTGGGGTTAAGGCCGCCACCACCCCGCCTTCTTTTCTTTTTTTAATTATTTTTATTTTATTGGTATTTTTCCTGTATGTATATCTGTGTGAGGGTTATAGACGGTTGTGAGTTACCATGTGGTTGCTGAGCATTGAACCTTTGTCCTCTGGAAGAACAGTCAGTGCTCCCAACCACTGAACCATATCTCCAGTCCCAGACTGTTTTTTCTCTAAGGGGCTGGCCACAGGGAGTTTGACCATGGTCCAGTGAGTATGTGGGCAATAAAAACTGGGTTTTGCCACAATCCCACCGCAGCCTGGGTTCAGATCCTGAGACAGGGAAGAGGTGTCGGCACAAAGAAATGAATTGTCTGCCCACCAGAGGAGTTTCACATAAGTGGTTGACCCCGAATAGTTCCGGTTGTCTTTATTTACACATCAAAACAAGCATGTTTTTCCGTACGAACAAACAAGTTTTCCCATCCCCCAATGTTAGCCTCTGACAAAAGTTAAAAAAAAAAAAAGTCAATTATCTTTTATTTTCCCCAACTTTTACATCAAAACATCTTTAAACCAAAGCAACACCTTACCATTTTGCTAGCTTGGCCAAAAAAAATCTAGCCAGGTACATCCGGTCTTTACAAAACTAAAAGGTGATTGACAGAGGCGCACATTTTCAAGAACAGCAATCCTGCATATTTACAGAACTAGGGGTGATCTGCCTCCAATCCGGGACAGCTCCCGGGGTCTGGAGTGACAGCTGGCATCCCCAGACAAGAAGACTGGGAAGCATCAGATCCTGAAGAATTTTAGGGGAAAATATTTGAGTGAGAAAAAAAATAGGGTTTCCAGGAAGGACCACATCTATCCCACGTGTGACTGACAGATGACACTAAAAACCGCCAGAGGACTCATCAATATTATAGACATTGATGATATAATAATAGAGAAGAGGGTGTGCAGGCCCCGAGGTCCCGTCAGTATCCTGAGCTGTCCTTGTTGAGCGAGACTCAACCCCATGGTCTGGAGACCTGTTGGATAAGCACTCACTTACTGGTCAGAAAGGAGGCCACACAGCTCCCAAGAGGACTTCTTTGGGGTTTGTTTGTTTCTTTTCCTTTTTCTTTTGTTAATTCTTCTTTTGGGCAGGGAGGCCACAGGGGTGGGGGGTGGGGTGAAGGGTGGGGGATGGGGGGAGTAGGGGGGTGGAGGAGCTGACCTGGTAGGACTGGAAAGTGAATGTGATCACGTGATCAGGGCTCATGCTGTGAAATCCCCAAATAATCAATAAAAAATATTATGTTGGGGAAAAAAAGATTTATTTGACTTTAAATCCTGTGTATGTGTGTGGGTGTGTGCATGTGAGCACGGGTGCTCGTGAAGACCAGAAGAGGGAATGGGATCCCCTGGAGCAGGAGTTATACAGGCTGTTGGGAGTCACCTGAATGAGCTGCCCGACGTGGGTGCTGAGAGCTGACCTCAGGGTCTCTGTATGAACACCGGTGCTTTTCTTAACTAGCCCCCTGGGTGGAAGTAGGGAGTTGGAGTCACTACTATTGCTATGCTGCTACGAATTGAGTGCACCCAAGTTTGGTTACATATATGTCTAAGGTTATAATGTCCTTGGTAGATTTTTCTCCTGATCAGAACATTTATCTCTTCTGATATTTTTAATTTGAAGTCTATTTTCTCAGATAAACCTGCTTGTTTCCCAGTCTTATTTGCTTGGAATAATATCTTTCTATTCTTTTACTGTAAGGTAGTGTCCATCCTTGGAAGTACAGTGTGTTTCTTATAGAGACAAGCTTATTCCACAGGCCAGAGTCTGCACACCATTGTCCCCGCGACACACTTCCGTCTCCGCTGACATGTACAAAACACTGGCGCAGGAGCCTGGGGAAGTTTCTGGAAGTGGACCACATACAGGACATAGGGTAAATCTCAGCAATATAGGAAAACTGAAATAAGTCCTTGTGTTCTAGTTTGTTTTATAATTCACTCAGTGTGCTGGATAGTTTTTTGTCAACTTGACACAAGCTAAAGTCATCTGAAAGGAAGGAACCTCATTTAAGAAAATGCCTGCATAGGACTGGGCTGTACACAAGCCTGTAGGGCATTTTCTTAATTAGTGATTGATGGGGGCAGGGCCCAGCCCATTACAGGTGGTGCCACCCCTGGGCTGGTGGTCCTCGGTTTTATAAGAAAGCCGACTGAACAAGCCATGGGGAGCCAGCCAGTAAGCAGCACCCTCCACGGCCTCTGCATCAGCTCCTGCCCCCACGTCCCAGCCCTGCCTGAGTTCCTGTCCTGACTGCTTTGGATGATGAACTGTTTTAGGAACTGTGAATGAAGTTAACCCTTTCCTCCCTGGGTTGCTTTTTGTCGTGGTGTTTCATCACAGCAACAGAAACCCTAGTGAGGAGGAGTTGGTGCCAGGGTAGTGAGGGTATTGCTGTGACAGACATGACCACGTTTTTGGAGAGGGTTGGGGGGGAAGACTTTGGGACTTTAGGCTGGAGGAGTCCTTAAGTGCTGAGAGCTCAGAGAGCTGTTTGTTCTGTAGAGCTTGAAAGATAAGAACGTTGAGACCTGTGCAGATGATGGAGACCTGGCTTGTGACGGTTCAGAGCGAAGCCAAGACTCTCCCAGACCACTCTGTGAAGATCCTGTGGGGTCTGGTCAGCTGGAGCTGTGACTAACAAGACAACAGAAACACTGGAGTAAGACTTTGCTCTGCTGGGATGATGGATG